>NC_040893.2:19582361-19689861 GCF_900634795.4 Betta splendens | reverse complement strand
CCTCTCATTCACTCAGCCCCCAGCCTCTTATCCTCTCATCCCTTCATTCCTTCAGCCTCTCATCCCCTCATCCTCCTATCTTCTCATCCACTAATCCCCTCATCTTTTTATCTTCTCATCCTCTCATTCCCTCAGCCTCTCATGCTATCATCCTCTAATCCACTCATCCACTCATCCCCCCAGCCTCCTATCCTCTCATCCTCTCATCCCCTCAGCCTCTTATCTTCTCATCCTCTCATCCCCTCAGCCTCTTATCTTCTCATCCTCTCATCCCCTCATCCTCTCATCCTCTCACCCTCTCATCCCCTAATCCTCTTGTCCCCCTATCCTCTTGTCCCCTCATCCTCTCATCTCCTCAGCCTATCATCCTCTCATCCCCTAATCCTCTCATCCCCTCAGCCTCTCATCCTCTCATCCCCTCTTCCCCTCATCCTCTCATCCTTCTGCCTCTCATCCTCTCATCTCCTCATTCTCTCATCCCCGCATCCTCTCATCCCTTCAGCCTCTCATGCCATCATCCTCTCATCAACTCATCCCCCAGCCTCTTATCCTCTCATCCTCTCATCCCTTCATTCCTTCAGCCTCTTATCCCCTCATCATCTCATCCCCTCATCCTTTTATCTTCTCATCCACTAATCCCCTTATCTTCTTATCTTCTCATCCTCTCATCCCCTCAGCCTCTAATGCCATCATCCTCTCATCCACTCATCCCCCAGCCTCTTATCCTCTCATCCCCCCAGTCTCTCATCCCTTCAGCCTCTCATGCCATCATCCTCTCATCCACTCATCCCCTCATTCCTTCAGCCTCTTATCCCCTCATCATCTCATCCCCTCATCCTTTTATCTTCTCATCCACTAATCCCCTTATCTTCTTATCTTCTCATCCTCTCATCCCCTCAGCCTCTCATGCCATCATCCTCTAATCAACTCATCCACTCATCGCCCCAGCCTCTTATCCTCTCATCCCCTCAGCCTCTTATTTTCTCATCCTCTCATCCCTTCATCCTCTCATCCCCCATTCCTCTCGTCCCCTCATCCTCTCATCTCCACAGCCTCTCATCCTCTCATCCCCTAATCCTCCCATCCCCTCAGCCTCTAATGCCATCATCCTCTCATCCACTCATCCCCCAGCCTCTTATCCTCTCATCCCCCCAGTCTCTCATCCCTTCCTCTCATTCATCCTCCTCTCTCCTCCATCCCCTCATTCCTTCAGCCTCTCATCCCCTCATCATCTTATCCCCTCATCTTCTTATCTTCTCATCCTCTCATCCACTCATCCCCTCATCTTCTTATCTTCTCATCCTCTCATCCACTCATCCCCTCAGCCTCTTATCTTCTCATCCTCTCATCCACTCATCCCCTCAGCCTCTTATCTTCTCGTCCTCTCACCTGGGTCTAGTTCACATGGCAACAAAAGCACTTTGGCTTCTTCACAGTTAGCTTCATGTCCAGTTCATGGTTTCACCAAATGCAAGGTTTCAGCAGCTGTTTCTCATCTCATCTAAAGGCTTCTTCAGGTCTGACCTTTAACCTTTGTTGACCTACGCGTTAGTGACGCGGTGACTTGGTGTGTCAGGGGTCACGTGAGTCACCGCGTGAGACGCAGTGAGACGCGTGGGCCGATGACCCACAGGTGACGTCTAAAGCGAAGCCCTGGTTTGGGCTCAGCTTAAGACGAAGCCAGATCAGCTTTTATGAAGGTTGCGTGAAACCGACTCCAGGCCTCACACACGAAGGCCACAGCTCTGGAAACATTTGTACACGTGCTGCATCCATCCAGCCTCGAGCTGTTTCCCCTCACTGCAACAAACACCCCAGCACGTGGACGTGTCAGCACACGCAAGTGTTTCCACCGCCCACACGCACACGAAGCATGAAGCCGTTATCAGTCAGTCCATGAAAGGACACACGTCTAATGCAGATGATACGACGCCGACCGACAACCGCTCAGTAACTCAGAACCTGCGTTTTGCCTGCAGGGTCCTGTTTCTAATGTCAAAGAGCAGCTACCAACCTCCGAAACTGAAGGACAAGTCGAAATGGTAAAGAAACACCTGATGTGATGCGATGCGATGCGATGTGGTGTGATATATGATGTGATGTGATATATGATGTGATGTGATGTGATATGATGTGATGTGATATATGATGTGATGTGATATATGATGTGATGTGATGTGATATATGATGTGATGTGATGTGATATATGATATGATGTGATGTGATATATGATGTGATGTGATATATGATGTGATGTGATGTGATATATGATGTGATATGATGTGATATGATGTGATGTGATATGATGTGATATGATGTGATATGATGTGATGTGATATATGATGTGATGTGACATCATGCTGTGTGTGTTGGCAGGTCGCCTGCGTTCTACAGCTTTGTGAAGGCCATGTTGGTGAGGAACCCCAAGAAGAGACCGAGCGCCTCCAAGATGCTCTCAGTCAGTTCAGCTTCTGAATTTTAAACTTTTCATAAATAATGACAACAAGCTTTTGTTACTCACCTGCGCCGCTTCTCTCGGCAGCACCTGTATTTGAGCCAGCAGGGCCTGAACCGAGAACTGACTCTGGACCTGTTGGAGAAGTATCGACATCCTGAGAAGCTGAAGACGTGTGCGGGTTCAGAGGACGAGGACATGGAGGTCCGAACCCCAGTCCTGCTCTCACGGGTCGATACCTGAGAGGAAGCTGCTCAGGTGCTAATGAACGAATCCTTGTGTCTCTGCTGAAAGGTGTCAGTGTCTGGATCTTTACGGAGGATCCAGTCCATCAGCAAACACAACCAGGCGGAGAGGACCAACTCTGACATAAGCTGTGAGTGAGAGGAGCCACAGTTTGATGGTCTCCTACAGAAAACAAACGGTTTAATAGTTTAGTAGAGTAAGAAAACAGCTAAAACACTGACCACTGATCAGATCCTCAGACCACACCTCCTTCCTGTTTTGGCTCATTTGTTGCTGCTGACAGGAACACGAACAGATTGTGTCATTCCTCTTGTTTCTTTTGATGCAACGTTGTGCGTGACTGACATCAGTGTTTGTTTCTGCTCAGTGGAGCAGATTTACACCCAGAGGCCGGTGAAGAAGGACTCGCCCAACGTGACGGTGAGGAGCAACCTCCGTCTGCAAGGCCTCTGTCCACACAAAATCAGGCAGTTGAATGTGTTTGTGTGTCATTTCTTGCAGTTAAGACTTTCAGTGGAATTAAGCCACAGTAACATGAGTCCTATGAGGTAAATGAATGACAGCCCGGTCACACGTATCATCACGTGACGCGTGCTAAGAATCACGTTTCTCTCGTTTCCTCCCAGAAACCAGGACTCGGACTCAGACGACTACGACGACGTGGACATGTAGGAAAACAGTATTTTACAAAGAAAAATGAACTTGACTTTCTGCACTGATGTCACTGACTCACTGACCTGTGTCTCTGTCTCTGATCCACCTCAGCCCGACGATACAAGCCTCCAGGTAGGAACAAGCACTGAGTCACCTCTGTTTTTGACTGCCTTTGCATCGTGAGACTGAGTGGACTCTCTCTCTGCCAACAGAGCTGCAGACGTGCCCCCTCCGCTCCCCCCAAAGGTGGACACGCGTACATTAATTACACTGTGTCTAAAGCAAAGCTCTGTTGTAGTTTCTACATGATGTGCTGGTGTTTGCAGCCCAAAGCCCGCACCAGCTCAGAGGAGAGCATGGCGGGAGAGGACGAGCGTGCGAGGAAGCCGTCCTCCCTCCTCGCTCCCTCGCCCCTCACCAGAACCTCCAGCGGGACGCATGCCCGGCCCACGCCCAAACCCAGAACCTCACGGAACTCAGGTCGCTCACGCTCAGCTCACGTCTGGAAACGAACAATCCAGCTGCTGCTGCTTTAGAATACATGAACTGGTTTCTAATGTGTGTGTGTGTGTGTGTGTGTGTGATCCAGACCCTGTGCAGCTTAACAACATCCCTTCAGACCCCACCCCCCCTGAGCTCCCACCTAAAGGCATTCGCAGACAGAAAACCCCATCAAAGGTGGAACATCAAACTCAGCTTAAAAACATGTGATTTGTTAATTCACTTAAGTGAATGTTAATCTTATAGCATTTCAGTGTATGATTTTGAAGATGTTCCCACTATAAGAGCCAATAAGCATCTTTGTGTGAGACGATGGTCACCAACACAGAACGGAACCGATCCGTACACTGACAGATGTTCTGAGGACCACGCTTTCTTCTCTGCATCTCCTCTCACATGTTGCTTCCGTTCCTTTCAGAGTCCTTCAGGCTGCGTGAGCCCCGTCAGGAAGAAGCCTCCTGTGAGTTCCTCTGCTGTTGGATGTTGGCTCGTCTCATTTGTCACACCAGACACATGAGGAGGCTGCGTGTTAACATTCCTGTACAACCTCATCCACAACTATTAAATGTTTGCTGTGCTAAAAGAGCCACAGCAGCGTCCAGAATTCAAGCAATAGCCTGGACCTGTCATTTCACTGTACAAAGTCCTCGCAGGGAGGAGGTGAATCCTTCAAAGTGCTTCTGTCTCTGTGCAGGTCTACTTTAAGAAGATCTTCCACGGCTGCCCTCTTAAAATAAACTGCTCAACCACCTGGGAGAATGCAGCCAACAAAGGTTCTGCCACGGCACCGACACGTTCTCCAGCCTTCAGTTTCCTCCTCTGACCAGTGTCTCCTCTCGCTCCTCAGATCAGCATCTCATCGTGGGCTCAGAGGAGGGAATCTACACCCTGAACCTCAACAGCTCAGAGGCCACGATGGAGCTGGTAGGAGCTTTATCTGCATGGGCTGCTGCTCACACTGTAACAGTAGCACAGCACAGTGAATGGCCGTGTGCTTTCTCCCCCAGCTGTATCCTGGGAAGTGCACCTGGGTCTACACCATCAACAACGTCCTCATGTCTGTGTCAGGTAAGATGTCAGCCTCAGGTCGGCTCTCAGCTTCCGTTCCCGCGTTGTCAGGAGATATTTGCATAAAGGGGTTCAACGTGTATGTGTGTGTGTGTGTGTGTGTGAGTGTGTGTGTGTGTTCGCATGTGTGTGTGCGTGTGTGTGTGTGTGAGTGTGTGTGTGTGTTCACACGTGTGTGGGTGTGCATGTGTGTGTGTGTGTTCACGGGTGTGTGTTCACGTGTGTGTGCGTGTGTGTGTGTGTTCACATGTGTGTGTGTGTGCATGTGCGTGTGTTCACATGTGTGTGCGTGTGTGTGTGTGTGTGTGCATGCATGTTTGTGTGTGTGTTCACGTGTGTGTGTGTGTGTCTGCCTGTCTTCATCACGTCTGGCTTGTTTACAGGTAGGTCGTCACAGCTTCACTCCCATTCACTGAAGGAGCTGTATGAACAGGCTCGCAGAGACCAGAGGATGGTTGCCTTGCCGACTCACAGACTGTTACCTAGGTAACACCAGTCTCTGGATCCATTTCACATGTGACGGATCGTTCTCTATTTGTTTGATATAAGTATTAAAGCCAAATGACGTGTTTTGCATTTAGGAAGTATGCAGTGACGTGTAAAATACCAGACACCAAAGGCTGCAGGACCTGCTCAGTGGGTGAGTCCACGTTTGTGTGTGAGCTCAGACTCCAGTGCTGCTTGGAGGACTTGAAGCACCTCCACCGGGTGGTTTCTCCGTGTGCAGCAGGTGGCGTGCAGCAGAGTTGGGCGTTCCTGTGCTGCGCTCTGGAGTCCAGCGTGCTGCTGCTGCAGTGGTACGAGCCCATGCACAAGTTCATGCTAATAAAGGTACGGGGTCGAAAGTCAGAAACCTGAATGCATTTCATGATGTGCTGGTTGGAGGTGGTTGAAGCAAAGTGACTCCACGTTACGGACGGCGTGATGTGTGATAAAAGCACAGCTGGCTGCGTTTGATGATGATGATGATGATGATCCTCCTCTGTTCGGGCAGCACTTCGACTTCCCGCTGCCCAACCCTCTGCGCGTCTTTGAGATGGTGGTGGCGCCGCAGCAGGACTACCCGCAGGTGTGCATCGGCGTGTCGCGGGGCTCCCTCCACAACCAGCCGCTCAGCGTGGAGTACATCAACCTCAACTCCAACACGTCCTGGTTCACCAACACGGGCCTGGGTGGGTTCTGCTGAGTGCACTGCTCGTAGCATCAGTGGAGCTTCGTTTCTGATGCTTGTGTTTGTTACAGAGAAACCATGTCCAGAAATAGTGCAAGTAAATCAGCTGAGCAGTAACTCGCTGCTCGTCCTCATAGAAAGTAAGAAACGCAGCTTCTGCTTCCATATTTAATCTGTTTCCACCACACGACCACAGAGTCTGTCTGTTCCCACAGAGTCGGTGCTTATCGTGGGTCTGGACGGGGAGTCGAAGAGCAGCAGAGGCCAGACGCATGAAATCACCTTCTCGCGTGACGTGGAGTCTATAGGTGAGAACCTGTGCCGACGCTGAGGCTAACGCCGACGCCAGCGCAGAGGCTAACGCCGATGCAGAGGCTTACGCCGACGCAGAGGCTAACGCCGACGCAGAGGCTAACGCCAACGCCGACGCCAACGCAGAGGCTAACGCCGATGCAGAGGCTAACGCCGATGCAGAGGCTAATGCCGACGCAGAGGCTAACGCCAACGCTGACGCCGACGCAGAGGCTAACGCCAACGCCGACGCAGAGGCTAACGCCGATGCAGAGGCTAACGCCGATGCAGAGGCTAACGCCGATGCAGAGGCTAACGCCGATGCAGAGGCTAACGCCAACGCCGACGCCAACTCAGAGGCTAACGCCGATGCAGAGGCTAACGCCGATGCAGAGGCTAACGCCAACGCCGACGCCAACTCAGAGGCTAACGCCGATGCAGAGGCTAACGCCGATGCAGAGGCTAACGCCAACGCAGAGGCTAACGCCAACGCCGACGCCAACGCAGAGGCTAACGCCAACGCAGAGGCTAACGCCAACGCCGACGCCAACGCAGAGGCTAACGCCGATGCCGAGGCTAACGCCGACACCAACGCCGACGCAGAGGCTAACGCTGACGCTAACTGTCGCTGACTCCGCCTCCCTTTCTGTCCAGTGTACTTCGAGGACACCCTGCTGGCGGTGTGGCGTCACGGCTGGCAGAGGAGAGGACAGGACTTCAGCGAGGTGCTGGAGGAGGTCACAGACCCCAGGAAGGTCTACAGACTGGTGCAGTCCGACAGGTGCTGGACAGGAAATCAGCCTTTGTTTTCAGGATTGGAACAATAAGAATCAAGAGAAAAGCATCTAACTGGAAGGCAGCACTAGGCATCAGGTCACATCCATCTGATAGATGCTTTTATGTCAGGAAGCTGAGATGAGATGAGCTTTGATTTGACCACTTGATCCGTTTGGCGTGTTGTGAAGCTGTCTAATGGGATTTAGATGTAACAGGACCCATTCTGTGTCATGTGTCATAGTGTACAGACCCACACCCTCACTAGGATGCTGCTTTAAATGCCCTCTGTCTGGCCTCCTGCAGGATGGTCGTCTTGGAGACGCGTCAGACCGAGGACCCGTCTGGCATGTCCAACCTGTACATCCTGGAAATTGCTGAGAATTACGTCATGCTGCCGTGAGCCTCCTGTCTGCTGGCGTCCGGCATCACAGTGACTCAGCTCCGTTGAACCCCTCATCCCAGGATCCACGGTCACCGTTACCTCAGACTCGGAGTGTTTGATTTTCTGATGGGAGGAGATGTGTCAGGAGGACGATGGCGAGATGTTGCAGAATCATATTGACCTAAGAATGGTTGCAGTCTTTATCCCTCGGTCTGAGGGAGTGTGCTCCTATTTATGTTTGTTTCTACTTTTTGTTTGTGAGATACACACCAATCTCCAGAATCGCGGCAGCTGAGAAATCCCTAGAGTAATAGTAAGAGACAGTCCTTCCCTCTGACACTAAGAGGAGGCTGTGCTTTGTGTCTTCTGCCTCAGTGTTGTGATCGCAGCTGCAGACCTCCTGCAGGGACTGGAATCTGTGGCTTTCAACGGCGCCGCTGATGCTGCTCACTCTGTATCCGCAGCTTTTTGTCTGTGTTGGATCCAAGGCACACACACTCCATGTTGTTACACTGTAATAAAAGTAATTAAGGCGAGAGGCGGCCTGTATTGATGTACTACTACTCTCAGGACGCACCGGACTCGTTCAGACCAACGCAGCCGCTCTGCATTCCTTTGAAAGCGTTTTCTGGTTAAACCTCGTCTCAGGGTGAAGCTGTTACATCGTACAGGTGTGCCTAATAAAGTGGCTCTGTGGTTTTATGGGTCGGTGTCAGTCTAACCACTTTATTGTGGGTGAACGCCGACAGATAGAATTCTACCAAACATCTGCATGTGTCGGCGGTGCAGATGTTTGCCGTGGTCCCGGTCCGTGTCACCGGGAGGCCGAGCCGAGCCGAGCCGAGCCCCGCCCCGTTCTGCTCTCTGACACATGATCGGGACCGGGTGCGCAGAGCGGGCCGGGCCAGCAGCAGCCGACGTGCCTCACGCGCCCTTTACGCACGGCGGACGAGCGGAGGCAGGACCGGTCCGGATGAAGCTCACGGCGGCTGGCGAGGGCTCCCTCTCCGGGTTCATGGAGCGGCCGGCCGCGGTACCGCTGTAAAATGCGCTGGATCGGACCGGGCGTGCTGGTGCTAGCTGAGCTCAGCCTCTCCCATTTCTGCTCTAGTACTTTTTTCTTGCAGCGCTATTATTTCCAGGTCACCATCGCAGTTTCCTGTGCGGCTTGTTTGTACTAAAAATGGCCGGAGATGGCGGCGCTCTGAAGGATATCAATGAGATTAAATCCCAGTTCCGGACCAGAGAGGGCTTCTACAAACTGCTCACCCTCTCGGACTCGCAACAGCGGGGCGGGCTGCCGCGGGGTCCGTCCGCCGGAGCCACGCTGGGCCCCGGGTCCGGAGCCGGTCCGATACCCGGTGGAGGTGTCGGGCTGCTGCAGGGGCCCGGGGCCGCCGCCGCTGCAGCCGCCGCCGCCGCCGCCTCCTCCTCCTCTGGTGCCGCAGCCAACTCGTCTCCGGGCGGCTTCCTGCCGCCGGTCCGGGTCTCCATGGTGAAGCTGCAGCCCGAGGACCCGAGCGAGGAGTCGGAGCGGGTGTGCTTCAACATCGGCAGGGAGCTGTACTTCTACACGTACACCAACATCAAGAAGGTGAGCTCCGCTAGCTAGCCTCATGCTAGCCTCATGCTAGCCTAGCACGCTAGCCGCGCTGCTAGCTGCTCCGTCGTTCTTAAACGCGGAGGACGCGGCGCTAACGCGCGTCGCGGGCGTGTTTGGAGGCAGGTGTGACCGAGCTCACGGTGACGGAGCACCGTGCGGGCGGATGCGGGATGCGGCTTTGTGCGAGGAGCAAAGTGCGCTGGTTCCCAGTATTAGCTTTACAAACGCAAGGGGATTTAAAAGTGACATCGGTGTGATTTTACAGCCCCTCGCTTCAACGCGACGCCCGTAAGCGGCTAATTCAGCTTGTGCCGTTACAGGTGCTCTGTTTTAGCATCGGTAGCGGAGCTCAGCGTGTTAATGAGCCGTGACGTGACGTGGATGAGTGCGGATGTTGGAGCTGAGTGCTGTCCATCTGGGACCAGACGTTGCTTACATCGGTGCCAACGTTTGCCTGCGTCCGTGTGTTGAGCCTGTGATGGACCGGTCCAGGGAGCCCCGGTCCGGCCCAGTAGCTCCACGCAGGGTGATAATGGATGTGCCGCTGGCTGCTCAGGTGTTGATGGGTGGTCGCTCTGGGATCGGCTGTGAACTGGTGACTGTCATTAGTGGGAACGTCTCCAGAAGCGTGTTGCGTTCAAGTTGCGTTCGTGTTGCGTTCTGACCTTTTGCGGCTTCACCTCCTCAGAATCCAGTGTGATGGATTTTGTGTGACAGTTGAATAAGTACACAAAGCAGCTTTGTTCCTTTATTCAGCGTTTGCTGTAGATCCTGTGAACAGATGAAAAACGTTCCCCTCGCTCGCAGTCGTCACTGCTGTGAAACCTTCCCGTGACTTTTTTTCAAACACGTGCTTGAAGATCATTCGTCATATCGAGATGACACTAATTGATACCTGTTGCTGAGTTGTCAGCACGTGTTTGTAACTGCATTGTTCTAGAGCCGGAACCTCAGGCCTTTAATCCTTGAGCTTGATAAACCTCACCTTCGTACCTGTTGCTGAGTGGTGCTGACGCCACACACAGACTCAGGATCAGCTGAACGACGCCGCCGTGAGGAAACGCAACGTCCCTGAAAGCCTCTGTTTCTCTCCTCAGGCTGTAGATCTCAGTAAACCCATAGACAAGAGGATCTACAAAGGAACTCAGCCAACGTGTCACGACTTCAACCAGTACTCGGCCACGGCAGAGAGCGTGGCTCTCATCGTGGGCTTCTCGGCCGGACAGGTCCAGTACCTCGACCCCATCAAGAAGGAGACCAGTAAACTCTTCAATGAGGAGGTATCTGTCTGTGTGCACTGGTCCTGGCCCAGTGGGAACTGGGCCAGCCTGGAACGCTTGGCCTTTGCTCTCTGTCTGTTTAATGGACTCCGCCTCTCTGGGATTTGGGATTTTTCATCTCGATTTGATTCCTGCATGTGTTTGTTTCCACATTTTGTTTATTTACTTTATTTTCAGATCACAGTTGTTGCATCTTTATCTCTACCCAAATAAATCTCGATCCTGAATCTCGCCTCCTCATCCCCACCTCCCCGTGTTCCTGTCTTCCAGAGGCTGATAGACAAATCCAAGGTGACGTGTCTAAAATGGCTCCCGAAGTCAGAGAACCTGTTCCTGGCCTCGCACGCCAGCGGCCACCTCTACCTCTACAACGTGGAGCACCCGTGCGGCACCGCGGCCCCGCAGTACTCGCTGCTGCGGCAGGGCGAAGGCTTCGCCGTCTACGCCTGCAAAACCAAGACGCCGCGCAACCCGCTGCTGCGGTGGGCGGTGGGCGAGGGGGGGCTCAACGAGTTCGCCTTCTCCCCGGACGGCGTGCACGTGGCGTGCGTGGGGCAGGACGGCTGCCTGCGCGTCTTCCACTTCGACTCCATGGAGCTGCAGGGGGTGATGAAGAGCTACTTTGGCGGGCTGCTGTGCGTGTCCTGGAGCCCCGACGGTAAATACCTGGCCACGGGCGGAGAGGACGACCTGGTGACCGTGTGGTCATTCGCAGAAAGCCGCGTGGTAGCGAGAGGCCACGGACACAAGTCCTGGGTGAACGTGGTGGCGTTTGACCCTTTCACGACCTCCCTGGAGGACGAGGAGCCCATGGAGCTGAGTGGCAGCGAGGAGGACCTCCACCAGGGGGCGCCAAACAACTCCATGCACTTCGGCCGGGTCCGAACCAGCAGCACCTTGTCGCGTCTCTCTCGGCACAGCTCCAAAGGCGGATCGCCGTCGGTCACGTACCGCTTCGGCTCGGTGGGGCAGGACACCCAGTTCTGTTTGTGGGACCTGACGGATGATGTCTTGTACCCACGTCTGCCGCTGTCCCGCGCCTTCACTAACACTTTCGGACCGTCGCTGTCCACCTCGGGCAGCGGTGGGGTCAACAGCACCTCAGGTGGGGGAGGGAACGGCAGCGTCGAGGGCCACCATCACCCACCGAACACAAACACCGGCACCTCCAACCCGCCAACGCTGCCTTTGCCACTCCCGCGCTCCCTTTCACGCTCCAACTCCCTGCCCCACCCCGCCGTGGCCAACGCCTCCAAGGGCCCAGGGGCCTCGGAAGGCGGTGGGGGGAGCGGGGGCGGGGGGGGAAGCAGCGTCGGGGGCAACAGCACCCCCTTCAGCATCGGCCGCTTCGCCACGCTGTCGCTCCAGGAGCGCAAGTCGGACAAGTCAGGCGGCGGCGGCGGCGGCGGCGTGGAGAAGGAGCACAAGCGCTACCACAGCCTGGGCAACATCAGCAAAAGCAACGACAAGATCAACGTGGCGCCGAGAAGCAACCGGCTGGACGGCGCCAAGGTTCTGGGGACCACGCTGTGCCCGCGCATGCACGAGGTGCCGCTGCTGGAGCCGCTCGTGTGCAAGAAGATCGCACACGAGCGGCTGACGGTGCTGGTGTTCATGGACGACTGCATCATCACGGCCTGCCAGGAGGGTCTGATCTGCACCTGGGCCCGGCCCGGCAAGGCGGTACGTCTGCTCCAGTCCCATGCTTCCTGCTGGCTCTCACTTTGTACAAAGCTAAAACGTGCTTCTTGCTGCACTTTGATTTTCTTTAACTCATGAGCTGCAGAGTGTTTCACCTGCTCCTTCGTGTCTGCACCGGAAACTGAAATATGGATTTTCCTTCTGTGATCGTCCCTCGTGTCTAATGCTCCTTTGTGTCTCCTCAGAACTTGACAGCACAGAACGGGAATTCTCCGAGCGGCACCGTGGTATAGCTGGAGGAGCCGCTTTGCACCCGCCCCCTGTTCTTCCTCGTCTTCTCTGGGTCTTGATACCTTTTCCATCCACTCTAGTGTCAAATACGGGGCCAAAAACCAGAAACTGCTCCAACGTGCGGTACAAACCCAGCTGGTTTGATTCCCTTCAATCACAGAGGCCACAGTTTAGGAAACTCTTCCTGAGTAACACGAAGAATTCAAAGGAGTTACGTTATTGGTCCTTTCATTTACAAGTACTTGAAAAGAGCAAAGATCCTTCAAACAGCAGCTGTGCAGTTCCCTCGTCCCACAGTTTCTGGTCGTTCGCTTTCAGTAACTAAACTGAACACGTGCAATAAAGTGGAGAATAGTTTCTCACAGATTTAGGTCAAGTATTGTTAGTTTTAGAAGTTGTAGGTTTTCTTCAATAGAGAAAGTTCCTTCCTCTGATAAAACCAGTGGAACCAGTAACATTATGCAGGTGACAGTATTGGCTTCGTTCTTTTTCTGGAGATTCTGGTGCTTTAATGTTCTTCAGGAAGAGTTTCTGCTTCGGCCTCGTGTTGTTCCCACTTCGTGTGTCGTCACCTTGTGCAGCGAGGAGCCAACGGCAGCCCGTCGCCATCCCAGCTGTTCTGTCCCTTCATGCAACAGACACTGCAAAAGCCACGGCCGCTGTATTTAAGTTATTTATTTTATCACAAGACTGTGTAGTAATTTATACTGTAAATACTGAAAGTACTCTATAAAGACGAAAAGGACACGTGTATGGAAATAATGACTTCACGGTGAGAACTGAAGAGAAACGGGAAGATGAAGAGTATTAATATATGAAGATGCTTCTATTGTACATAGTAACAGGTAAAAGTTGAATGTCTGCCGTTTTAGAGAACATGAAGATGTCAGTGTGTTCCTTTGTTTTTCTTTACTTCCGTGTGACAAAGCGTCTCAGTTTGACCCTGAAGGGGTTAATCCGTCGGTGTTTTGGGTCCAGATGGAGACAGGCCTGCGTCTGTGCAAGGTCAGAGGTCACAGCACGACTCCCGAACAAACGGCTTGGTCCATAACCTGCTCATCAACACATGCACGCACGCACACACACACATGCGCACGCACACACACATACATGCACACGTGCACACATGCACGCACACGGACACACACACGTGCACACGCACCTACACACGCACACACACATGCGCACGCACACACACATACATGCACGCACACAAGCACGCACACACACGTGCACACACACATACATGCACACGCACACACACACACACACGTGCACACGCACCTACATGCACGCACGCACACACACACATGCAGACGCGCTCACGCAAACAGGCCTGAAGGTGCAGCATCACACACTGTCCCGCCTCCATTCCTGTTGCACCTGAATGGCCTCTTGCAGGAATTTGCACATAGAATGAATCCGTCCATCCTGAGCTTCGTGCCTCGCGTTAGGGAACGTTGTCGCCTCCTTTGGTCTGAGCTCGGTGCAGAAACCGATGCCAGACCCCACTTTCCCCAGGTTGTTTAGGAAACGGCTTTAATGACAGATTTATTCCCTTTGTTTGACTCTGGCCATGCAACAGGTACTGATTTAGGCTGAAGGTGTAAAAACGCAGACCATTGATCGATTATCATTTAGGAGCTGTTGAGCCTCAGCGGGTTGAAGGAGCCTTTGTTCTTAAGACACATTTAAAAGCTTGATGCTGCCGAAGGTTGGCTTCAGGAATCAAAAAGCACATGTAGTTTGGGTCTTATGGTATCCTGTTTCCCGTTCCTGCAGTGGGAGGGCGGCTGAGGGGACCTCTCTTTGGATCATGAGCTCACGCCCTGTGAGCAACACACAAACCGCCTGCTTTCTTGCACTCAGCCTGAGCCGTTGCGTCGCGCAGACTTGTCTGGGTCGTCATAGCAACAACATGTCTGACAAACGTGATGAACAGGGCTGGCCTCAGCGTGAGCGATAAATGAATGCTTCTTCACGATGTCGCATCTGCTCAGCTCCAGGTGTTAAAAGAAACGATTCGTGTGATTCTTATCTGGAATTTTTTACAGCCGAAGGGTCAGTGCTGTAATAATGTTGTTATTTGATACAAATACATTCAACCACAAGTGAAGGCTGCTAAACAGAGCTGAGCAGAGAGCAGGTTGTCGTCTTTCTCTTACCTGCAAACAGTTTCTTCTTCAGCTCAGTGTGTGTCGTTTTCCTGGATCTGTACAATCAGGCTGCTTGAACATTCCTCTGAAGGTAAATACAGGAGTTGTTGGTTCAAAGTACCAGATGTCTGCTTGATACATGAGCTTTCGTATCTGAGACAGGGAAGCTGAGACAGATGAGCAGATGCTGGTCTTTAAATCAGACACGCTGCAGTCAACAGTTCTTCATCAAACCTTTGGGTCTAATTCTTTTTGATTGTTGACTAGAACCAACCCACTCATCACAGCAGGATTTTCGCCTCCTGGAACAAACTGAACACAAAATCCTTGTTTCCTGCCCCAGAGTTGAATCAACAAACATTTACATCTACATTTAACCTGACACTACAGATCAGTTTGTGAAACCAGCTCCAGCTGCAGAACTTTTCAGAACCTACAGGAAGGTGATGATGTACTAGATGTCATCACTGAGGTCTCAGTGCGTTGAAGGCCTCTGTGTGTGACTGAGAATCTTCCTTCAAGGAAATACTTTCCTTGCAGTTTATGGCCAGAACCACAGAACCATGAGCTTTTTTGGGGGAAGGACATTTTTAGGTAAACTAGTTCTGGTTTTACTGTTTATTTGAGCCCAAGATGACCGAAGATAATATGTTCATAAAACAGAACCATTAAATGCAACGCCAGAGTTCAGAACCGTTCAAAACAAGTTCGTTCAACACTCAGCAGCATCCAGCCGTCTTCTTCGTTGTTCATTTGGCTTTTCTTCTCCTTTCTGTGTGAATGTGTAAAATATGCATCATCACCGAAGCTTCCACGCGCACCTGATCACACGCCTGTCGTGGAGGTTACACCAACAGAATGACGTCACTGTATCCAGTTTGTTATTAAAACCTTAAACCTGGAACTGTCCTGATGTTCTTCTTTGTTGAGCACTGAACCACGCTCTGCTTTATTATTCCTACACATTTTTTACTGGCTTTACTTTTGCAGATGGAGATTGTTTAAAACACATTTGATATAATAAACAATCAAATGCTGTTGTTAAGATATAAAAAATATAGAAGATTGTAAAGTTTGCTTTGTTATTACTTTATTAATCACTTTAATGGGCACCTTTTAGTGATCATTAAAGTGATGTTCAAATTCAGTTTTCTTGGTAACGTTATTTGTGTTACAGCAGCTTCGTGCGCCGTTCAGGATCGGTTTCTACATCTAACCACTATGTTACACGTTCATCCACGTTTAACTGGTTCACCCGGGTTCAAGCGGGTCCAGCTCACATACCTAACACATGGGGTGGGGTCATGTGACCCGCCGCGTGACGTCAGTCGCGTCAAGTTAACAATCAGTCCACACCGGAAACTGTCTCAACCATATCAATACTAATAATAAAAAATACTGTAATATAACACGCGTTAGTAATGACATGACGGCGTCATTATTGTCACCCTTAATCCTCTGCATGTTATTCTATTACACGTTATTCTATGGGTTAGGAGTATGTGGATAATAATAACTAAATCCCCAGCACACGCACATTCTGCTAAAAAAGAACTTCAGTACTAAGAACTAAACCAACAGGAGCAGCAGCAGGAGCAGGCTTTTAACAGAGTTTGTCCTAAATAAACAGTAGAAGGCCTCCGTTGTTGACCCACAGGGAAAGCTTTGGTTTTAGTTAGAAATAGAAGAAGCAGCTTCTTTGTAGATCGTTGTTTTTCAGTTGTTTAGCAGAATAACAACCAAACATTATCAGTGTAGAACAAACTCAGGTCCATTAAAGGTAAAAACAGCAGATCATTTAAATGCTCTCTTTGTAATTTGCTGACGTTCTCTGTTTAAAGCTGAGCTTGTGAAACACAACACAGGAGTCTTGTGTTTGTTTAGTTGAAGGACAAATTACATCATGTGTCCTACAACAAAATCCAAACAGATCTTTGTAAATGTTTGGCCACAAAACCCTTTCCACAGCTGAGCGTTTACATAAGATCTATTAAGACACTGCTGCATATGGTGATATAATCTGAAGTAGCAGTTGACAGGGTTTTTTCTTTTTTTCTTTTCTTTTTATAACTTTACAAAAAGTAGCAGTAGAGGGAAACTCATTTATAAAACATGTGGAACAAATCTGCAGCATGTTAAAATACTTTTTCTCAGTTTGATTTCTTATTGTAGTACTTATTGTAGTAATTGTTGCAGTATTTGCCGTAGAATTTACTAACCTATTATCGTAGGTTGTGGTCAATTTCAGGTCATAGTGCTTTAATTAGAGCTTCAAGTCTTTTACTTTGAACTCAGAAACAGCCCGGAAGTAGCGTCACGTCGCAGCTGCACTCTGAAGGATAAACAACAATAAAGCAGAAACTGGGATTCAACGGTCAGTTTCAAAATGGACACGAAAGACGAGGCTGTGGAGATGAAACGGTAAGAAAGTCACCTAGTTAAATGAACGGAACATTAACGCGCGAGGCTTCGTTTCAGACCGCGCCGGTCTGTTGTGTTTCATTGTGTTCGTTGCAACTTTGCGACTCCTGGTGAGAAGCGAACGAGGCGACGGCGCGAGGCGGCCGCTGCGTCGAGCTCGTGCCCGCGGACAGTCCTCCTCGAGCCGCGTGCATTTCAGCACGAGGCGTTAGAGGCGTCTTCAATGGGCCGTGCGGTTCCGAGCAGTGAGTCCGGAGAGAAGCAACCAGCAGCAGTTTGTCACCGACAGGTCCAAGATGGAGGCGTCGGCGTCAAACGCTGACCGTTGTTTGGAAGTGCGTTAGCGGCCACGAGCTGCAAACACACATGATGATGATAATAATTATTATTATTAATAATAATAACAATAATAATCGGAGAATGTTCCAATGATCAAGCAGAAAGACCCAGTCTGGGACCACATGCACCACCGCAGACGCCTCCACATGGTTTTACTTTAACCGAGCCGGTGTTTAACACAAAGTAAACATTAGACCTCGACAAACGAAGAGCTGAGTGTGTTTATTTATGTTTCTATGTCTCATATTTGTTGTCAGTGCAGATTTTTAGAACCACTGCTGTACGAATTAGGTCAAGAATGTAAATTCTTGAATGCATTGAGGCGTTGACGTTAAACCGTAGTTGTGTAGTACTCCCAGAGGTGGAACAACACTGCCAAGAAAGCTGCTCCGGACCGGTTCCGGTTCTGGAGCAGGTTTGTTACTGTTGGCACTGAAGTGTGTCTGCGTCCGTCTGAGAAGCGGCAGCGATGCTTTATTCTGAGTCACGCGCGTTCCTCTGTGCAGAACTAAAGCAGTGACTGAATGAGAACACAGCTGATCGCAGCACAACTGTGTGTGTGAACATGAGCATTGGAACATTCACCGGTTCAGAGCAGTGTGCGCGCGCGCGTGCTCCTCCCCCTCCTCCCGGGGAACAGTGTGTTCCAGCGTGAGCGGTGCAGCGTTGTGTCGTTGGACTCTCCTCCTCTGGCGTCTCCTGCTTTTCCCTGTGTGCATCTCCGTGCAGGACATTGTGTTCTGGTTGCATGTCAGTCTACACACATCTATTACACAGATGTGTGTCAGTGTGTGTCTCTGCTGCTGCTTGCGTCCACTAACCACACACACTTGTTTTTGGTGCACAGCATAATCAGACGTTTGTATCTCTGTTGAGTAATAAGGTTCTGCTCTGAGGCCAAGGACGCCGTGTTCTGGCAGGTTTCCTGTGTGTGTGCGTGTGTGTGTGTGTCTGTGTGTGTGTGTGTGTGTGTGTGTCTGTGCGTGTCTGTCTGTGTGTGTGTGTGTGCGTGTGTGTGTTTGTGTGTGTGTGTGTGTGTGTGTCTGTGCGTGTCTGTCTGTGTGTGTGTGTGTGCGTGTGTGTGTTTGTGTGTGTGTGTGTGTCTGTGCGTGTCTGTCTGTCTGTCTGTCTGTGTGTGTGTGTGTGTGTGTGTGTGTGTGTGTGTGTGTATTATGTTTTCAGATCAGCTCTGTGACACTTGAGCGGCGCCGTTTGACGCGTGGGGCTGATTTTAACCCTCGTGCTGCATCAGACGCATCAGAGGTTGAGCAGCAGAAAAGAAGCCAGTTTCTCCAGTGCCTCACGGACTGGTTTGACTGGAGTCTCTGCTCGGAGCTCCTTCAGCATTTACTGCCACGCGACCCCCGGTCCTGACGGGTTTGAAGCGTGGGGAAGTGAACTTTAACTTGTCGAGCGTCTGAAGCCGAATGCCAGAGTCCACGGTTGAGCAATGATTCTGTGGTTATTTTCCATCTCTGCTTTTAGCGCTTTGGCCTCGTTCTATGTGCCTGTTAACCGCTTCAGGGCCTGAACGTCTCCGCTGACCTCTCGGGGGTTGTTGACCCACGGGCCCGTCCCAGCACGGCCTCATGCTGGTTCCTGTGTGTGTGTGTGTGTGTGTGTGTGTGTGTAACATGCGTCACATCTGATCTGTGATCTGCCATCGTCTTTTAGCTGCACTCTCTCTCTGACGATCCTCAAATAGAAAGATTCTTTTGGCTTGACCGAGATGTCTGGTATCAGTTTGCACACGTGACCTTTTGCGTGGTACATGTAGCGTGTGTGTGTGTGTGTGCGTGTGTGGTGAGGAGCCTCCTCGTCTACTCATTTACACTGACTGTGCTGTTGCTGCTCGACAGACAAATAGAAGAAGAAGAAGAAAGCCTTTATTGGTCGTGACCACATACACTGTAACAATGAAAGCGGTCCCCTGCATTGAACCCTAAGGCGCAGGGACGGTCTGGGACTTAAAGAAGAGCTGAGACCAGACGGGGCCCAGTACGAGCACTGAACCTTGATTTGAGACTTAAGACTGTTACTGCTCCTCAGAGTGGATCTGCTCCCGAACTGTCGGGTCGCGTAAGGTCAAAAAAAAAGAAATAAAACTGGTTTGAATTTTAAGATGCAAAGTGTCTGATTGAATAAAACGCTTTCTGAAAACGGACTGCGCTGGAACGTGGGATTAGAGCAGATCCACCGGCCGACGCCCGGATCAGGGCCGCTAGAACAATGAGGCTTCTCGGCCTCCAGCTGCAAAGCCCGGTTTAAACTACACTCTAGTCTGCGAGCGGACATTTGTTGCAGTAAATAACCTGAAGAACTCCGTTAGTCAGAGAAGCTCTGGAGCAACAAGCGTGTGAAGATGGGACGAAGTCAGAGCTGCAGCTCGGCTGCAGAAGCCGGAGGAGAAGCTCCGCTCTCTGGGGGAGAGGGAAACTCGCCGTAAATGTCAGAACTGATCCAGGTTCTTGTTCATTTCACCACAGCGAGCCGAGCTGGGTTTCCTCCTGGTTCTGTGCGTTTGGAGCTAGTGGCCACAGGTCGGCTCAGGAATGGGAGGCATTCGCTGCAGGCCATCGGCTGAAATGGACCAGGACAGGCCGTCAGCGGGCCGGCCCGGTACCGGGCCGGTACCGGGCCGGTACCGGGCCGGTACCGGGCCCGGGCCGAGAGGAGCACAGCCTGACAGCTGGATCAGAGATCAGCGCGCGTGTGCTCATTGCTGACCTTTGTTTTGAAGCCGTAATGTGGATGAATGTGTGGTGAACTGTTCACCTCGCCGTCGGCGGGAACATTGTGTTCTGCTCCAGAAGCTGCAGCCGACGCTGACGCAACACGTTGTTTTCACTCGAAGGTTGAGCAAGTGATGAATGTTTGTGTGTTTGGTTGAGCAGACGACGATGTTCAGATCAGCTTTGCTGCAAACGCATCAGTGACTGGTTCTGGAGTGCGGTCCGTTCTGGTTGTGACTGGTCTCCACCCAGTAAACACCGTACAACATACGAGCTCCTTTCAATGGGTTTAATGGTAACTTCTGACAGGATGCAGTCGAAGCTCCGCCCTAAAACGCTGCAGCAGCTGATTCATTGACAGTCATTCACTTTGTTCCCGCTCTTTCTCTATGTATCGACGGACTTTGTTGTGACTCACGTCGGATGCGATGCCGCCGTGCCGCCTCCTGCTGTGACCGGGGCTGAAGTGAAGCCTGCTTTGGCCGGAGGCCGCGTGGAGCAGCGCTGGGGGCGCGTGGGGCTCCGTCATGACCTCCTCCCACTGAGGATGGGAGAACCCTGGAGTGTTTGCTTTGTCCCGATCGCCTCCTTTTCCCTATTGGGCCCATAATGGAAACGTCTCCTCTGCAGGAGCAGCTCCGAGCAGAGGAAGCTGCGCTCGCGGGACGCGGCCCGGTGCCGGCGCGGGCAGGAGACGGAGGTGTTCTACGAGCTGGCGCGCACCCTGCCGCTCCCGCGCAGAGTCTCCACCCACCTGGACAAAGCCGCCATCATGAGAGTCGCCCTCAGCTTCCTGCGCATGCGGCGCCTCCTGCGACCCGGTGAGGAGCTCAGCAACAGACGGAGTCGCACGAGGCGGCGGCTGCTCTAATACGCTGCTCATTTCGACAGGTGAGGAGCACAAAGAGGAGGCCGACGTCCAGGAGGAGGAGGAGGAGGAGGAGGAGGAGGATCCAATGGACTGCTTCTACCCCCAGGCTCTTGCTGGCTTCATCGTGGTGCTGTCAGAGGAGGGAGACGTGATCTACCTGAATGACAGCGTCAGCAAACACATCGGCATCACTCAGGTCCGTCGCGTCCACATCTTCCTCTGCAGCCTCTTATTACGGCCTCAGTCTGTGAGTGGAGCCGAGCGCGGCGGCGGCGGCGTCCTTCAGTCTATTCTCTGCTCAGATCAGAGTTTTCACTGATTCGCTGCCAAGCTGAAGCTCAACGCGATACGGACGTTTAGCCGGCGCCACGTTGACGTATGAGAGGTTGATGTTTGATGGTGTTTGTCCACAGCTGGAGCTGCTGGGTCAGAGCATCTATGACTTCGTTCATCCCTGCGACCAGGAGGAGCTCCGGGACCTGCTGGCTCCACGTCCAGGTCCGACACATGCTTCCTGATGATCCTCAGCAAACCTGGAATCAATGATTAAATCTATTCAGAACGAACCGAATGATGACGGAGGGCTTCATGAACCATGATGTTTGCTGTGATGTTGTGTCTTCAGGCCTCACTAAGAAGTCGCCGCTGCAGAGCGAGAGGAACTTCTTCCTGCGTGTGAAGAGCACGCTGACCAGCAGGGGGCGCACCGTCAACCTCAAGTCTGCCACATGGAAGGTGCAGTGGCCAAAGCAGACCGTCGCATACAAGCAGCTCTGTAGTGTTTGCAATGACAGCAGAAGGTGCTGCTGGGTTAGTTTTAGTGGGGACTGGATACACACTTTGGGCCAAGAACTTGTATTTGAGGCACATAAACCTTCTTAGCTGTAGCTCGGTGGTCTTGTTTGCCGGTGCTGGTGCCGGTGGACCCGACTCTGACCTCCTCTCCGTCCTCAGGTTCTCCACTGCACTGGACACATGCGTCCGTTCGGGGACGGCTCCACGTCGCCCCCTGCAGCCAGAGTGATGACGCTGCTGTGTGAGCCGGTCCCTCACCCGTCCAGCGTGGAGTTCCCTCTGGACTCGTGCACCTTCCTGACGCGCCACAGCATGGACCTGCGCTTCACGCACTGCGAGGGCAGGTACGCGGCCGGCGCCGGCGCCCGCGCACGGGGCCGAGGAGGCTCGTTCTGAAGCTGTGTCTGGTTCCAGGGTGACGGAGCTGGTGGGGTACAGTCCTGACGATCTGATTGGCCGCTCAGCGTACGAGTTGTATCACGCACTCGACTCCGACCACATGAAGAAAAGCCTGCACACGCGTGAGTGTCCCCTTCACAAAGGAAGTGGCTGGAATGCAGACATTGTGACTTTTTGAAGTTAGAGGATGTTAAGGTGTCTGTCTGTCTGTGTCTGTTTGTGCGTCTGTCTCTCTCTCTGCATCCTGTCTCTAGTCCTGTCCAAAGGTCAGGTGAGCACCAGCCTGTTCCGCTTCCTGGCGAACGGCGGCGGCTTCGTGTGGGCGCAGACTCAGGCCACCGTCCTCTACGGCAGCAAGACGTCGCAGCCTGAGGCCGTGGTGTGTCTCAACTTCATCCTCAGGTAGGTGGAGGCGTGACGCCGCTGTCCTGCGGCCGCGCTGGGCTCCTCCGCCTCACGCGCTGCCTGCTGTCGCCCCCTGCAGTGCGGTGCAGCAGCCGGGCGTGGTCCTCTCCGTGGAGCAGACGCGCTGCCGCCCTCAGCTGAAGGCGGAGCCTCCGTCACCAGCAGCTCCAGAGGGCGCGTGTGACCCTGAACGCCTCACTGCACCCGCTCAGACCGAGGACGCAGCTCCGCGTCCCAGCAGCGCTGCAGACGTGTTCCTGAAGCTGAAGGAGAATCCAGAGGATCTGGTGCTGGTGGCTCCGGAGGCCGGAGACGCCACGGAACCGCTGACGGGTCAGACGAAGCAGCCACTGCCTGCGTTTCAGCTCCGAGCTTCGTTCTGTTCCACTCATCGCCTCGTGTTCTGTCTGCCAGGTTTTGTTGAGCTGTCCTTTGCCAGTCCTCCCAGTCCAAACACGGTGCCGGACCACCCACAGGACCTGTGCACCCCTGAGCTGCTTCAGCTCCTCACTCCCATCTTCGACCCGGTTCTGCCGCCGTCACCGGCTTCCTCTCCGGTACCAGTTCTGGTATGAGCCCGACAGTGTTTCATTGTACTGCTAGAATAATGCGTGTTGGATGGAACTGTTGACGGTCACCGTCCCACAGAGCCCCTGCAGAGAGGAGGAGGAGGAGGAGGAGGAGATGGACACCAGCCAAGTGGAGAAGTTCTTTGCAGTTTGGCCAGAAGGTGGTGAACAGAGAGGCCCAACGCTGGTGAGATCTGAGCTCGTGATCAGCAGCTCCGCGTCCGGTCCAAACCTGCTGAGTCATGACTAACGCGTGTTCTCCTCAGGACATGGATGCGATGGATCTGGACATGTTGGCTCCCTACATCTCCATGGACGACGACTTCCAGCTCACCGTCCTCACTTCGCTGCCGGAGGACGACGCACGCGCGCCGTCCTCGCTGGAGACGTCCGCTACGAAAGCTGCGGCGCCGGGAAACAGGAAACGGTGAGAAGTGGGGTTAGCGCAGAACTCGATGCTGCAGGGGCTTAAACGCAGAACAGGCCTCCATGTTTACACTTGATTTGGAAGGTTCCAGATAAAATGCATTTTACGTTCACTTGCTGAGGTTCAGTTTGAGGTCCAGCCCGGTGCAGGGAGCGCATGACGTTTCGCCTGGTGGGACCTGGTCGTCCTGCAGGGGGCGCCAGAGGAACGCGAGCTGAGCTTCACGTCCACAGACCTTTTACATAAGTCTGTGCTCCCTTTAGGACCCACAACCCCGATGATGAGACGCAGCCGACGGTTCAGGACAAGAGGCAGAAGCAGGATCGTTCCACAGTAGAAGAGGAACTTCTGCTGAGCCACGGGCTGCTGGTGAGTAAAGAACTAAACGTTGAACCAAAAAGCAGATCTGGTGATTTGTTCCTTGAACTCTGTGTCTTAACAAACCATTTAACTGAAAATTTATATTCTAATTCAATGTTTTCTTGTATCAGTCTGTTTTTCCAAACTGTACGAATAATGTTCAGAATCACTTGATGACTGCGAACGTTGCTTTAGTGATTTCAGCTCACACACACACCTGAACAATGTTGAATCTTCAAATTCAGGACTGTTTGGAGGAAACTGACCAGTCTGATCTGATCCTGGACCTGGACCCGGGCCCAGGCCGACGAAGTCAGCTGCTGACGGACAGAGACCCGGTGTTAGGAGGCATCCAGGGTCTGTGTGACACTGCAGGTAGGATGAAGCATCACGTTAATACCTGGAACTGTTACGCGGCTACGAGAACCTCCTTTTGTAGCAGATCCGTCAGAATTCTGCAAACTCTGCATTCTGTACTGTCCCTGAATGTCTCATCAGGGCTTGAAAGCACTAGGTGGGTCACGTTAAAGTAAACCTGACTCACCGGGTCCAGTCCGTGCAGCTGCTTTCACACCTGGCAACACATCTGGATGCGACATGTCCCTCAGTTCATCCTTTCCAGGCAGCACATCTGTAGCAAAACGCTTTATCCTCACATTCTCCAAACCCTTTCCATTTCACACCTCGCCCAGAGGCTGCAAATCATTGTGTTCTACACATACTTGTTTGAGCTTAAAGGAACGGCAGATAGTGATGAGGCGTTCAGGGACAGTCAGAGTTCACAGTAGATGTGACCAGTGTTCTTCTGTCCTCCAGCTCTGATGAGGGGCGTGTTCCTGCCTCGACCCCCTGAGCTGTCGCCACTGCTGTTGTCCATGACTTGATGCAGCTCCAGTCAAGCGAGATTTGGCTCGACTTCGACACATGAAGCGAGAAAGTGGTCACAGCATCTGTCTGCAAACACAAACACGCACACACACACACACACACACACACACGAAGACCCGCCTCCATGCTGTAAGGTCTTCTGAACCAGGACCGTCACCTATGTTTTATTTCATGGACATCACTGTGAACCCTGAGCCGATGATCAGGACAAAGTCGCTTCCAACCTCTCGATGCTCGTTCGTCCGTTCTTCCAAATGAACGCTATCGCAGAAGATAAATCCTTGCGGTGGATCTGTTGTGGAGACAGCAGGTGGTGCTAATTTTAAATCCTACGTGGGTTAAAGGGGGAAAAACCTGGAAGCATTTTTCTGTGCAGCTAAGTTGAATTCATTGCTTTTCAGTTTATTCCCGGTTCATTCGTGCGTGAACAACGTGCTCTGGTCACAAACTGCATCCAACCAGCGGCTCAGTGGCAGCGTTCATCCAGTGGCAGATTCTTACCTCTTTTTTTACATTTATGCTAAGACTTTTATAATGAATGCAATTACTACAAACTTCTTGAGTCCAGAATGGTCTGTGAATTCCTCATGCCGTTTGTTTTACTCTACCTGAATGCCAGACGGGTGGGGTTTACTAACACTCCGATGTGAATGCGTAATAAAACTATTGATGTAGCATTTCAGACACTTTGACTGAATGTTTCCCTCCAGTTGTGGCATCAGGGACGATTAAGACGAACGCTGCAGGTTTGAAGCAGCTCTATCTGTCTGTTTTTAATGACTTTACTGTATAACTTGATTTTAATTGATCTGACTGTAGTTCTATGATGAAACACTAGTAATGTTTGGGTTTGCTGGTTTAGTTACTTCAGCTCAAACTGTCCTGAGTTCAGAACTGTTATGTGGGTTTGTGCCTTTGGTCGTCCTCCGTTTGAACCCGTTACCTACTAACATGTTCTGAACCAAACGTCCCTGCTCATTTACAGTAAGTGTCATGTATTTCCTTTTCTCTTCTCTGTATTAAGCTGAATAAAGCTGTTGACGCAGACGTTTGTGACATTCACCGCATTCATTGAGAAGCAGCTTTTCTTTAGTCCGGGTGAAACATCAGAGCGTATCATTGCAGAATCTAAGTCAAGTCTGTTAATGAACCAGTGAAGGTCAAAGCTTCAGGACGTCAGTGCATTAAGTATTTGATGAGACAGAAAGTCGACCAACCTAGCGTTCGTCCTCGCGCTGGAGGGAGGAAACCCGGCAGCTCCCGGGTCGCGTACTGAGCTCTGCTCCGCTTGGATTGGTCCACGCCGAGTTTCATTCTCTTCCACCAACCTGACCTTTGACCTTTGTCATCAGCTGTGGGCAAAGCTGAGGAAGATTGACACTAAGTGTGAATCTGTGGGAGAAAAACATCTGACTGTAAACTCACCAGTTACACAATCTCTGGTGTCACCATCTGAAACATCCTGTAAAGAAACTGAGTCGAGGGGAAAAAACCTTGAAGCTCTTGAAGCAGTGTCATCGTTGTTCCTGGTAACGAAGCGTCACTGTGTTTCCCCTCTTATGCAACTGAGTGAGTGGCCGTTTGTCGTCCGTCCGCGTCCAGGGCTAGCAGCACGAAGGAGCTCGGACGGAGCATAGAAACGAACAGCATCCGTCTGAACACTCCTGCTTCACGAAACGCGTCCACGCTTCGAGCCGTCAACCTCCTGCTAACGTCAACGTCCCCACACAGGAAGCTGCCGTTTCATCAGGCGCCGTCAGAGTTTCCAGGCGTCCTGGCTTCACGGCCCAACCTTCTGGCCCCGTCCTCACTCTGATCACAACTTCTGCTCTCGGTCAAACTGGACGTTGGCCTCGTACAGTGAAAGCGGAGCACCAGCACCAGGACTGATTCAGCTGTGACTGAGGTTCAGGCTGACTGGATCCGACTCCTCCAGTCAAACTCAACTACAGGAAGCGACAGCGGCAACGTGTGACGTCTTATCAGCTTTCCTCTCTCACCCACAGCAACACTTTGGTCTAGAACCGTTTCCTTTTTAGTGGCACAAATAACGGACAGAGCAAATTTGGAAAACGTGTGGTTTGACGAGAGCAGGTTCACTCAGGTGACGACAATTAACTCCCACAGAGCATCAGATAAAGAACATTTATTCCTCGAATTCTGTGCAATAATACGATATACAAATAGTCATTCTGTAAATATTACATTCCATATATTACTAAAGATTTGTCACAAAGTTTAACATTAAATACATTCATGGTCTGAAGGCGTCGGTCGCTGTGCAGTCAAAGCAGCAGCCAGTTCAGTAAAAGCACTTCTGTGTCTCCACGGGTGTGAAATACCTGCAAAACCATTTCAGCCAGAAGCTAAAACCCGAAGAAAAAGGGGTTTTGATTCAAATCCATCAAAACATTGGTTCACTCCACATCAACACTTTAAAGCCGGTTTAGTTTCCGAACATTTAGCTGTTACACAAAATCAAGTGTGATTTAAGTCAACGGCAAGCTGCCGTTTGAAAGCTTCACTGGGTGTTAGTGCAACAACACGTGCACAAAAGCTGCACAAACAACTGATGGAAAGGCTGTGGAGCCGGTTGCCATGGAAACACGGGCTGACTGTGGAGGGAGCCTCGACCGGCCCGTCACCGACGTCGTTCTGTGCTTCTTATTTACATTCTCATGTACAAGTGAAAGAGCAGACGCTCCGGTTCCGCTGTCACAGACGCTCCAACGGAACCCGACCCGTTTCAGTTCAGGGCGCGAGCGACGCGTGAGCCCGGCGAGCGGCAGCCAGTCAGGGAAAGTGCAGGCGGCGCAGGGTCTGCTGTCAATCACAGCAGGGGCAGCTGGGTCGGCCGGGTCGACCCCACCCGACCCGCCCCCCCGTCAGTCAGGTGTCCTTGTCCTGTGAGAGCGCGTCCCCGTCGCCCGTCCGCTCTCTGCGATGCGGCGCCGGGACCTCCTCGTACGGCGGCGGCGGCGCGGAGTCGGGGCTCTGGCCGAGCAGCGGCCGGTGGCTGCCGTCGGCCTGGTGCCCGTGGGGCGCCGGCGGGCGGCCCGGAGCCTCCTGGGACAGCAGCAGCTGGGTGGGACCCGGCGCCGAGCAGGCGGGGAGCCGCTGGCCCCAGCTGCCGTACACGGCCTCCTCGTAGGACGGCAGCGGGACCGGGAGCCCGTCCACCATCAGGTCCAGCTGGTCCGAGGAGCGCCGGCTGCTGGGACAGAGAGGACCACGCACCGTCAGACCAGTGGGACCAGTAGGACCAGTAGGAGCCTGCACAGGTCAGGAGCGGGATCGCGTTCTTACCCGTGTGATTGACAGGGGTAGAGGCGGGACTTGACCACCAGGCAGGCGGTGGTGGTGAGCAGGAAGATGGAGACGCCCACCGCCGTGGTGGCCATGCTGGGCATGGAGTCACCGGGCCGCTCGTCCGGCTCCTTCTGGACCTTGGGCCCGTCTGAGGAGGAAGAGGTGTTAAACATCTGTACAACATCTGCTGGAGAGTCAGTCACTGAACTGATCAGAAGCTTTGATCTTCATGGACCCTGACTGACTGTGGGGAAGCAGGGTTTCTGCCTGTTTGGGTGTATTTGTCTCTTTCCGTGAGGCTCCGTCTGCGTCAGCACCAATTGGTTCTAATGGTTATGACGGCGACTTTGCCCACTTCCTCCTTCTGCTCCGTCTTCCTGTTGCACAGCGAGTGATGACAGAGGAAGGAACTGGTCGGGGGAAGGTTGGTTCTTCTTCCTCTGCACAGTGTGATCGTGTCTGTTAAGTAGGTCAAAGGACAGACGGAGCGGCGGCTGCTGCTCAGATCCGGCCTCAGACTTAATCACTGATACCGACCCAGAACCCAGAGGTGGGAGAACCTCACCGTGACCCAGGCTCAACGCACTAGTTTAAGTCCAACATCTGCTTATGGTGAGGAAGCAGATTTCAGCGTTGCTCTGCAGTAACGGAACTCAGGACGTGTTCCCTCAGTGAACCGTGTCTGTATCACGGTTCCACATTAGAACCGTGACCCTGAACTTCGGACTCACCTTTGGCCGGGACGCAGGCGGGGATCGGGGGCTGCCACCTGCCGTGTTGACACCTGGACACTCGGACCTTGATGTGGTATCCGGGCTCGCAGAACAGATGGATGGAGCTCTTCTGGGGGAACCCGCGGCACGGAGACGGGTCGCAGCGGAACCCTCCATGTTCTGGCACCAGAGGGTGCGAGCAGTTGCTCACTCTGCCTGCAGAAACACAGGTGACACCAACATGAGCGGCTCTGACCTCACAGTTCTCAGGATTCAAACTACATTTCCCATAACCCCCCTGGTCCTTTGTTTTCTTTGGCTTTGGGAAGAACATGAGACATTTACTCTCTCCTTCGTTCCACCAGCTGTCACTGCCCGACACATTTAGCTCCGTTTGCTTGGCCACAGTCACTTTGTAGCCAGTCATTTTAGCTGGAGAACGAGGAACCAAGGTGTGTGTGTGTGTGTGTGTGTGTGTGTGTGTGTGTGTGTGTGCTTTCTGCTTCTGATGGAGGAGATTGTGAGTGAGAGCAGCAGATGCTGGGACTGTGAACACTCCCTGTTGAAGCACCAGGAGCTGCTTCAGCAATGTGATTTTTAAAAGTCAAAGCAAGAAACCGATGAATAATTACTATTTAGATTCAAACATTTGTTATAAAAGTGCAGGAGTCTGATAAAATAAGAGGAAGATGATGGTTTTAAATCCCCAAAACAGCAAACTCAACAGAAACCACCACGACATCCTGCAGCGAGTCTACAGATCAGCCAGCGTTTCGCAATCACTCAGACAGAAGTAGTGAAATTAATGCAGTCCTTCAGTAAACATTGCTGCTGCGGTAAATCACACCTGTGAAACGTCACAAACAGACCATTTGGAAGGAATCAGCGAAACGCAGCGCCTTCAGTCAAACTAGCGTGGGGTCGAAGGTCGTACCTGCAGCCAGGAGCGGTAAGGAGGCCACAAGGAGGAGTCCACAGCCCAGACGGAGGCGTCCACATGCCCACGGGAGAGAGACGCACGCCGACATCCAACCAGACGTCCTGAAGACAAGACAAGAGTCAGCGACGACTGAGCTCCACACACAGCGAGCGACCTGCTCAGTCAGGACGCGAAAGCAGAAGGCAAAGACGGAGTCCCGACATCCGAAAAGTGACAACAGTGTGCAGAGAGAGAGAGAGAGAGATGCAGAGAGAGAGGCAGAGAGAGAGAGAGAGAGAGAGAGAGAGAGAGAGAGAGAGAGAGAGGCAGAGAGAGAGAGAGAGAGAGAGAGAGGCAGAGAGAGAGGACGCGTCCCACAGTTAATGGCTTGGTATTAAAAGCATAAGGAGCTCCAACAACTGTAAATTACAACTAGTGGGTATGTGGAGAACGGGAATAACAGCGTCTTCATTCGCAGACAGATCGCAGGATTGTGGCTTTCAGATTTTTGTGTTTGCTAATATTTTCTGGAAGCTGTGTTAGAGGACAAGCAGAAAGTGGAGCTCTTACCTCAAACACCTGGTCTCAAAGTAAAAGTAACCAGAGCAAGGCAGGAAGTAAAATAATTGACCGTAGCATTAGTACAATTATGTTCATGCCAGGTTAAGAGGAGATGTGACAGATATCAGCACGGTGACAACGTGACTGCGCTGCTCTGACTTTTCCTGAGACGGCAGGTGCTGGGGAACAGGTGAGACTCCAGGCATTTAATGAGCACAGCTAGCGACAGGTGTTTAACCTGGGCCCCGGGGCTCAGACACTCACCCTCCTCCACGTCTCGTAAAATGAGGGCAGCAGGTGTCTGCTCCTTATTACCCCTTACTCAGAGGTAGATGAAAGTATAGAAAGATAAAAAAAGCACAGAAAAACAAAAAGCTGACATATCTGTTAATCCTAAATGGTACCGTTAAATCTGTCAGGACAAAGCCTGTTCACTGATCCCAGGTTACAGTGGGAATTCATACAGATGTTAGCGATGGGTCGATCTGATGGGTCTGACCCCTGACCCCTGCCCACCCAAACAGCTCACAGTTCTGAACCATCCACTAAACAAGCAGCTCCCTCCTAAACAACATTCACTTCACCTCCAGCCTTCGATCTGTCCATCTCCACCCCTTTTATTCTCCCCGTTCCTCCCGCCCGCCTCCCATCTTTCTCCCTCTCTGTCTCCTTGCTTTCTCATTTCCACTCGTTTGTGCCTGGCTGAACAGTGAGAAGCCTGTCGGATCCGAGGGCCACAGTCGAGCTGATGAGCTCTGGATGAAGCTGCTGTCCTCTGGCCTGATTCAACTATTGTACATGGGTGGTCTGCACTTGGAAGGACACCATCAGTCACAACATACTTCGGATTTGCAGTGATACAGCCGACTGTGAAATGGTTCAGAACCATCTGAAGCGTGAGTTTAAAGACATGGAAAAATGTTTAAACAACACAGATTGTAAATTGTCATCAACATAACGAGCAAGAAATGTATCTGCAGTCTGTAAACAAAGGTAATATAAACGAAAAAACTGTCAACATGACGAAAAGCCAGAACCAATAATCTAATACTGGGTCATTTTAGATAAACGGCTGTTAATACAAAACTTGTTTTATTGTGTTATCTTCCAACATAATACGTTTTCCTGTCCTACTCATGATCAGCATGAAGAATATTTGAAGAGGAAAAGTTGATGTTGACCTTATACCACAACAGAAGTCTTGATTTTAAGGTGTTCTTCATAAGACCTCAGGAACATTATTCTCCAACACCTTATTGAATTAACACACCACTCAATGTAAGTGCAGTACAGCACCATCCACCCAACAATGAGCGCATGCTTACAAATATCATTTGGCTCTAATGGTTTTCTGGCAGAGGTTCCATTCAGACATACCTGTGATAATTATCCCTCTAAGACAACGCTCATGTAAACACACTTCAACCAAGTTAAAAGGATCCTCGGCTTCAGAGAATGACAGCTTATTACATCAATTTGTAGTGAGGCAGAAACCCGTGTTATCACTGTTGCAGCTTTTCTACAATAAAATATGAAGTAAAACCTATTTACATCATCATGTCTTCTATATAAAACCAGGCATTTACCAAAGTTAAAGGCTCAATATGTAACAAACTGACTTGACACTTACAGTGTAGTTCCAGTTCTGATTTAAGTTATCACATGTTGGAAGCCTTTAAGTGTTGACTCGGTCTCATCTAATACAAAACAGATGTTTTAAGATCTTGGGAGCACTTTAATTAATGCACAAGAAATCCTCTTGCTTGCATATAAAGCACAAGTAAGAGTTACACACAAAACGTTTACAGCCAATCGCGTCAGGAACTGAGGCAAGAGCCACTAAATGAGGGCTGTGTGCTGCCAGCGAGTCAACGGCCGAGGCAAACTGAACCCAACACAAAGACAACAACAGCAGTTTTCAGGTGGCAATCTCTCACACTACACTCACAGGTGACCTCCACCAAGCCCAGCAATGACCTCGAAGACAAAGCGATTTACAAAGGGAGACACCAAATTGCAGGCAGTGGCGTCCATGTTAGCGCTGTGTTGTTGTGAGCTCTAACATTAGCTCTCTGCTGCTGATCAGGGGTGATAATTAATAGCCTGCTCTCACACAAGGCAAACACACACAGCTCTCACTCCGTTTCCCAGATTTATAAGTGCTGTGCAAACAAACTACTCGGTCTGACCTTGGAGCTGCCCACTGCTCAGTTTTGTCTACTAGTTCAGTAGTTAAGAACTGAAACTGTCCCATGAAGTGGAGCGGGTTCACTGACAGCCACTCTGATGGGAAGTGATCAGTGAGAACATCAGAATGTTATGAATTTACCATGAGCGTCCACAGTTGTGCCTTTTACATCTCACATTCACTGGAGACAGAGGTTGACCTTGGTGTGAACAGCCTGTACACAAATGGGGACAATTCTACATGAATCACGTTTCATTTTGGAGGCGTGGTATGACTGAATGAAATCTGGTAGGACAAGTCTGGGAAGGAAAAACACAATGAACTTAAAATTGATGACTTCACCAACTAATACAGACGAGCATCTCGGGCCGAATGTGAACAGAACCGACTGACGTCCATAAACAGAGCTGCAGGTTTGACACGAATAGATAAAAAAAATAAGTATGAGAGAAATTTCAATTAGGTTTAATTAGTGGCACTCTGCTCAAACATAACTGTGTTCATCTAGAGCAGGAAGTCAAAACTAGGCTTTTTGTTAAAAACTAAAATAATAAAACTGAGCAAAACAAGCTTCCTGCCCATGAGAATGCGTGTATTGCACTTCCTAGTGAGTTAGACTGAATCAAACACTCACACTGACTCTGTGCTCCCCCTCACCGTCATGTGTCAACCAACCTGTGCACAGAGATGAGCTGGACGAGCGGAGGCCAGCGGCTGCCGACAGTCACACCATGACCGCCGCGCACCGGGGGCACCGGCACCGGGGGCCGGCGGCACCGGCACCGGGGGCACCGGCCAACGGGGGGCACGGGGCACGGCACCGGGGGGCACCGGGGGCACCGGCACCGGGGGCACCGGCCCGGGGGCACCGGGGGCACCGGCACAGACCCCCGTCCCCTCCACCCACACAGTGAACACAATGAAGTTATTGTGCTGACTCGCAGTTAATCCTCGCTGTGGGATTTTAACAACAGACTTGTGTTATGTGGCACCGATTAACTTTCGCTTGGCCCGATCACAAGTTCAGACTAAACTCAGGCTCAGGCGTCAAACTCACCGCAGCCCCAGGTGCTGTTTTAGCAGCAGCTACATCCATCCACCTGATCGCATGTCGGCAACGCGAGCGAGCGAGCGAGCGAGCGAGCGAGCGCCGGCTTCCCGCGACGCAAAGTTGTTTCGCGCGATGAAATCGGCGTCTTGGTTCGGTCGAGTCTCCGCCAGACGCGAACGGCCGCGGACCGGACAGAGTCCACAACAAAAGCCGTAGAGGAAGCCGAGGTCCCGCAGCTTCGCTCCGTACACGCAAGTGTGTCGCATTCCTATGGTTTCAGCAAAACGCGGCCCGTATCATGACTCACAGAAGGCGAGAGAGAGTGCGATTTAATTAAGGCTAAATCGTGGTCAGGCAAATAATGAAAAGTTAAAATGCTAAAGCTGAGGGTCTGGTTTCCATGTTCTCACCTGGTCCCTGTCCCGAGGTTCTCTATCTCTGTGGGGGGGAGGGGGAGGGGGAGGGCCAGAGCCCGGCCGCTCTCTGTGGGCCCTGCTGGGTTCTTGGCCCCTGGGCTGCTGCTGAGGCCGACCCTGGACGCCGTCCTCTCTCTGAGGAGGATGCACTGTGCGCTCAACTCCAGTTTGGTGTTCTGGTCTGGATCGATCTCTGAGAAGCAGAGAGATGTTCATCGTTATTGTGCTTAACACAAAAACATGTACAAGCAACGTTACGTCCGTCATAAACCCACGCTCCACCTGACTCTTACCGATCCTGTCTGTCGGACTGCGAGTAGTGTCTGTGGTGGGGGTCTCCGTTCTCCTGGCCTCTTCCTCCTCCTCCTGAGGAGCTCGAGTCCCGGCGAGGCTGAACGGGAGGGCTTCCTCGCCGCAGGGAGTTGGAACGCGTCACCGACATGGTATCAAACTCATCCAGCAGCCACGTCAGAGAGCCGTCCGCTCCCATCTTGGTGCCACGCACAATAGTCTGGAGGTTGTAGTGAAGAAGGCGTTGACATTATTTGACAGGATTAAAAAATACATACGCAATATCTTGACATTATTATTAAATGACTATGTAGCTTTAGTCTAGCAACAAATGATCGTTCTGGGGTCAGGATGCAGATCTGTTGACTGATTAGACGTCAGTAAATCTAACATTGGTCAAATAGCTGGACCTCAATGACTCCTTGTCTGTCGCTATGTATGGACTCGTCCCACCTTGCGTGGTTCTACAGTAGTGATGATAGTAGCGTCGATGAAGGGTTTCGGCCTTTTGGCCGTGTCTTCGATGAGCGACTGCCATTGCTGTGGCAACCCAACAAACTTCTGCTCCTGCTCATCAAAGTCCGTATGGACACGATGCTCGAAGTTAGACGGGGCAGAGATCTGGATACGAGACTTCTTCTTTTTGGTGAACATGACGGCGGATGAAGCAACTGCAGCCTAGCATCAGACCTGTGGTGGGTAAAGACAGAGGAGAGAGTATTACGCTGCGTTTCCATCGGATCTGGCTCTGCATCAGTCCGTCCTGATTTACAAACTCACACCCACAACGATAAAATGTTTGAAGTGTGTGGTAAACAAAGAACCCTCCACCAGTGGCATTGGCTTGTCATCATTCACAGCTCCAGAGTCTCTGAGCTCGGTTCAGGACAACAGATCCTGTGATCTGACTGTGACAGCTCCCTCCCTGCCACAGAGAACAGACGCCCACCCTACAGTGACTTAAAATACTTCTGACATGAATTTATCAGACAGATCTTTTTCCCAGTGCTGGTTTCTAAACAGACTGCTGGGTGACATTTTCCTTTGAGGACCAGGACTTGGACTGCGGGGCGTGGTGCTGTGGGTCCCACACAGAAGAAGATCGTGTGCTTGGTCCTCCACACTGAATATCAACAACAGGGACACAACACAGAACACATGCACATTAACATGCCCCAATACTATGACTGCTCTATGACTGCTGAATGTTAGACTGCTGGTCTGAACTGTCCGCTGCAGCTGTGTCACTGGGATTTAAGAGAGACACTCCCAGGAGTCAGGCCTCAAGTTCTGATACAGTCTTATGATTCCACAAACACAGTGAGCGGCCAAGTAAAAAATCAATAAAAAAAACACAGGAAGTTAGAAAAAGCAATGAAAAACGATGCATGCAGCGTTGGGGCGATCTGGGTGGGTCCTATGTTGGAGGGCGTGAGTCACACTCTGTTAATAAAGCCTTTCTCAGCGGGGGAGCTTGAAGCAGCACACGCCCTGGAACGGCAGCGAGGTCCAGGAACGGCAGCGAGCAGAGAATGTTCAGATCACATGCACATGTGTTACTACAGGCAGCAAAGCCAGCGAGAGATGAACACTTCTCAACCTATCCACCGACAACACTCTGGGTTTATGTGGCACAGACTCCAACGTTCAGATGAAGAACGATGTCCTCAGCAGGGTGTGTTTCCCTTAGAACTTAATTAGTAGCTCCACGTACCAATTACTTTTTATTATGCTGCCTTCATATTCATGGTCACCTATCGATTTAAAGCCAGTAACGATAAGAAAAGTGACAAATGGTTTATCTGTGACCGTCCAGCTGTTGGATTGCATCGACATTAGCCAACAGTCTCATACTGCGAGGTTACAACACTCGTGATAAATTCCTATTTCCAGCCGTAATGAATCTGGTGACAACTGGGAAAAAAGTGATATAAATCACTGTAGAACTATCATTAGTGTTCCACTGAGACTGCAATGCAATCAATCAGTGAACACTGCTGCAAAGACGGCGTCTGCTGCCTCCAGCCGTGAATCAGGGAGCACTGGAGTTAACTGAAGAACTAGGAGATAAAGCAGCGAGGGCATGCCTCCGACTGGTAGATGCATTACAGCTGGATGGACGAGGTCCCACAGTTAATGGCTTGGTATTAAAAGCATAAGGAGCTCCAACAACTGTAAATTACAACTAGTGGGTATGTGGAGAACGGGAATAACAGCGTCTTCATTCGCAGACAGATCGCAGGATTGTGGCTTTCAGATTTTTGTGTTTGCTAATATTTTCTGGAAGCCTGTGTTAGAGGACAAGCAGAAAGTGGAGCTCTTACCTCAAACACCTGGTCTCAAAGTAAAAGTAAACCAGAGCAAGGCAGGAAGTAAATAATTGACCGTAGCATTAGTACAATTATGTTCATGCCAGGTTAGAGAGGAGATGTGACAGATATCAGCACGGTGACAACCGTGACTGAGCTGCTCTGACTTTTCCTGAGACGGCAGGTGCTGGGGAACAGGTGAGCTCCAGGCATTTAAATGAGCACAGCTAGCGACAGGTGTTTAACCTGGGCCCCGGGGCTCAGACACTCACCCTCAGTCCACGTCTCGTAAAATGAGGGCAGCAGGTGTCTGCTCCTTATTACCACCTTACTCAGAGGTAGATGAAAGTATAGAAAGATAAAAAAAGCACAGAAAAACAAAAAGCTGACATATCTGTTAATCCTAAATGGTACCGTTAAATCTGTCAGGACAAAGCCTGTTCACTGATCCCAGGTTACAGTGGGAATTCATACAGATGTTAGCGATGGGTCGATCTGATGGGTCTGACCCCTGACCCCTGCCCACCCAAACAGCTCACAGTTCTGAACCATCCACTAAACAAGCAGCTCCCTCCCTAAACAACATTCACTTCACCTCCAGCCTTCGATCTGTCCATCTCCACTCCCCTTTTATTCTCCCCCGTTCCTCCCGCCCGCCTCCCATCTTTCTCCCTCTCTGTCTCCTTGCTTTGCTCCATTTCCACTCGTTTGTGCCTGGCTGAACAGTGAGAAAGCCTGTCGAGTCCGAGGGCCACAGTCGAGCTGATGAGCTCTGGATGAAGCTGCTGTCCTCTGGCCTGATTCAACTATTGTACATGGGTGGTCTGCACTTGGAAGGACACCATCAGTCACAACATACTTCGGATTTGCAGTGATACAGCCGACTGTGAAATGGTTCAGAACCAGATCTGAAGCGTGAGTTTAAAGACATGGAAAAATGTTTAAACAACACAGATTGTAAATTGTCATCAACATAACGAGCAAGAAATGTATCTGCAGTCTGTAAACAAAGGTAATATAACAGAAAAAACTGTCAACATGACGAAAAGCCAGAACCAATAATCTAATACTGGGTCATTTTAGATAAACGGCTGTTAATACAAAACTTGTTTTATTGTGTTATCTTCCAACATAATACGTTTTCCTGTCCTACTCATAGATCAGCATGAAGAATATTTGAAGAGGAAAAGTTGATGTTGACCTTATACCACAACAGAAGTCTTGATTTTAAGGTGTTCTTCATAAGACCTCATGGAACATTATTTCTCCAACACCTTATTGAATTAACACACCACTCAATGTAAGTGCAGTACAGCACCATCCACCCAACAATGAGCGCATGCTTTACAAATATCATTTGGCTCTAATGGTTTTCTGGCAGAGGTTCCATTCAGACATACCTGTGATAATTATCCCTCTAAGACAACGCTCATGTAAACACACTTCAACCAAGTTAAAAGGATCCTCGGCTTCAGAGAATGACAGCTTATTACATCAATTTGTAGTGAGGCAGAAACCCGTGTTATCACTGTTGCAGCTTTTCTACAATAAAATATGAAGTAAAACCTATTTACATCATCATGTCTTCTATATAAAACCAGGCATTTACCAAAGTTAAAGGCTCAATATGTAACAAACTGACTTGACACTTACAGTGTAGTTCACAGTTCTGATTTAAGTTATCACATGTTGGAAGCCATTTTAAGTGTTGACTCGGTCTCATCTAATACAAAACAGATGTTTTAAGATCTTGGGAGCAACTTTAATTAATGCACAGAAATCCTCTTGCTTGCATATAAAGCCACAGTAAGAGTTACACACAAAACGTTTACAGCCAATCGCGTCAGGAACTGAGGCAAGAGCCACTAAATGAGGGCTGGTGTGCTGCCAGCGAGTCAACGGCCGAGGCAAACTGAACCCAACACAAAGACAACAACAGCAGTTTTCAGGTGGCAATCTCTCACACTACACTCACAGGTGACCTCCACCAAAGCCCAGCAATGACCTCGAAGACAAAGCGATTTACAAAGGGAGACACCAAATTGCAGGCAGTGGCGTCCATGTTAGCGCTGTTGTTGTGGAGCTCTAACATTAGCTCTCTGCTGCTGAATCAGGGGTGATAATTAATAGCCTGCTCTCACACAAGGCAAACACACACAGCTCTCACTCCGTTTCCCAGATTTATAAGTGCTGTGCAAACAAACTACTCGGTCTGACCTTGGAGCTGCCCACTGCTCAGTTTGTCTACTAGTTCAGTAGTTAAGAACTGAAACTGTCCCATGAAGTGGAGCGGGTTCACTGACAGCCACTCTGATGGGAAGTGATCAGTGAGAACATCAGAATGTTATGAATTTACCATGAGCGTCCACAGTTGTGCCTTTTACATCTCACATTCACTGAGACAGAGGTTGACCTGTGTGTGAACAGCCTGTACACAAATGGGGACAATTCTACATGAATCACGTTTACATTTTGGAGGCGTGGTAATGACTGAATGAAATCTGGTAGGACAAGTCTGGGAAGGAAAAACACAATGAACTTAAAATTGATGACTTCACCAACTAATACAGACGAGCATCTCGGGCCGAATGTGAACAGAACCGAATGACGTCCATAAACAGAGCTGCAGGTTTGACACGAATAGATAAAAAAAATAAGTATGAGAGAAATTTCAATTAGGTTTAAATTAGTGGCACTCTGCTCAAACATAACTGTGTTCATCTAGAGCAGGAAGTCAAAACTAGGCTTTTGTTAAAAACTAAAATAATAAACTGAGCAAAACAAGCTTCCTGCCCATGAGAATGCGTGTATTGCACTTCCTAGTGAGTTAGACTGAATCAAACACTCACACTGACTCTGTGCTCCCCCTCACCGTCATGTGTCACCAACACCTGTGCACAGAGATGAGCTGGACGAGCGGAGGCCAGCGGCTGCCGACAGTCACACCATGAGCCGCGGCACCGGGGGCACCGGCACCGGGGGCACCGGCGGCACCGGCACCGGGGGCACCGGCACCGGGGGCACCGGGGGCACCGGCACCGGGGGGCACCGGGGGCACCGGCACCGGGGGCACCGGCACCGGGGGCACCGGGGGCACCGGCACAGACCCCCGTCCCCTCCACCCCACACAGTGAACACAATGAAGTTATTGTGCTGACTCGCAGTTAATCCTCGCTGTGGGATTTTAACAACAGACTTGTGTTTATGTGGCACCAGATTAACTTTCGCTTGGCCCGATCACAAGTTCAGACTAAACTTCAGGCTCAGGCGTCAAACTCACCGCAGCCCCAGGTGCTGTTTTAGCAGCAGCTACATCCATCCACCTGATCGCATGTCGGCAACGCGAGCGAGCGAGCGAGCGAGCGAGCGAGCGCCGGCTTCCCGCGGACGCAAAGTTGTTTCCGCGATGAAATCGGCGTCTTGGTTCGGTCGAGTCTCCGCCAGACGCTAGAAGCGGCCGCGGACACGGACAGAGTCACAACAAAAGCCGTAGAGGAAGCCGAGGTCCCGCAGCTTCGCTCCGTACACGCAAGTGTGTCGCATTCCTATGGTTTCAGCAAAACGCGGCCCAGTATCATGACGTCACAGAGAGCGAGAGAGAGTGCGAGAGAGCGCGAGAGAGAGAGAGAGCGAGAGAGAGAGAGAGCGAGAGAGAGAGAGAGCGAGAGAGAGCGAGAGAGAGAGAGAGAGCGAGAGAGAGAGAGAGAGCGAGAGAGAGAGCGAGAGAGAGAGCGACGTCAAAAGCAGATGCAGTCATTTAGTGTAAAATATGACATGAAGTCCTTGAGCCAACAGTCCAACTGGTTCACTGGCTCAGCATCTGGTTTAACACATGGGTCAGCATGGGCTTTATACACTGCTCATTATACTCATAACACTAACCTGCCAGTACAAAAAGTGGTGAAAAGCACATATTCAATGTAATACAATTTCCTCTGAGCCACATGTTTCTTAAAGATATAAAATTTGAACTTGTTATATTATTTGGAAAACAGTAATTGATAAATTAACATAATTACCATATACAACAATCCAGGAGTTATTGAAACCAATAACAACAATAAGGTTTTGCATTAACACATTGATCATTTTATGTCAAGCAGCAGGACCTGGACCCGTCCCTGCACTACGTCTGGGTGCTTTATTTTCATGGACAGGCTTCTGAATTGTTAATGAAGCAAAAGAGGAGAGATTAAACGTCTGCACATGCTCCTTAAAAGACTCTTGGCTTTTCTGTAACTCTGAGACGTGTGTCTCTGAGGGGTTTTATATAATGTTAAATCAGATGATGTGTGATGCTCACAACCAAACCTTTTAGAGTGTAAACACTCTTTAGCTTCACAGAACTGTTTATACAAATGGCATCTGTTTTAACACAGGAGCCTAAAATTCAACACAAACAACAACCAGATAAGCAAACAATCATGATATCAGCAATAATGTGAATTATTTATGGGAGTTGGAAGAAACCAATGTCTTTGTTCAGCTTAAGTCAACACGTCGATTTAGTCACAAAAGAAAGGATGCACCCGTCTCACCAGTTCGTCTACAACAGGAAGGATTAAATATTTTAAACCACTGGAAATCAAATTAAGAATAACATTTAAACACTTTTGAATTATTCTGTTGCTTCAGTGAGTCACCTCTACAATTAAAGTCAGCTTAAGGTAATAAACCCATGCTGGAAAATTTCACATTTACAGCTCATAGGTCACCCAAATTTAGCTAGTAAGAAGGACAAACTTTAGTAAGTTAATATTTTATTTATTGGTGGTTTATTTACAATATTAAGTGAAATATCACGTGAGCCAACGTGACTAAAAGATCAAATATTTTATGAGGTGATGTATTTCATATGTTAGATACACAGCAGGGCGGCACGGTGGTGCGGTGGGTAGCACTGTCGCCTCACAGCAAGAAGGTTCTGGGTTTGATTCCCGGAGGCGGCCCTGGTGCCTTTCTGTGTGGAGTTTGCACGTTCGGTTCTGGGTTTGATTCCCGGAGGCGGCCCTGGTGCCTTTCTGTGTGGAGTTTGCACGTTCACCCCGTGTTTGCGTGGGTTCTCTCCGGGTTCTCCGGCTTCCTCCCACAGTCCAAAGACGTGCATTAGGTTGATTGGCTTCTCTCCATTACCCGTAGGTGTGAGTGTGTGTGTGAATGGTTGTCTGTCTATGTGTTGCCCTGCGATGGACTGGCGACCCGTCCAGGGTGTACCCTGCCTCTCACCCGTAGCCAGCTGGGATAGGCTCCAGCACCCCCGTGACCCCGCACTAGGGAGTAAGCGGTTAAGAAAATGGATGGATGGATGGAGATACACAGCAGACATACATCTTATGTGCTCGGCCTTTGTTACGTGACACTGACTCTCTCGGGCAAAGACACTGACAGTACGTCTCAAACTGGCTATTGTGAAATACCACATCTGTCTGCAAATATAAACAGAACCAGCACCAAAGACACAAGGAGTCAAGGCTAAAGGATGAGGCGCATCATCACCAATGCGACCAAACTCTGCACTGCTTAAATCACATACTTAACTGCTGCTTGCTGGGAAGGAGGATTGATTTTTGACTCCTGCTTTATTGCTAATGGAGCATCGCCAGCACAGACAGCACAAACACACACACTAAATTAAAACAGGCAGGCAAACACCTGTTTCAGATATTCACAGCAGTGAGCGCTGTAAATTATTTACTAAATAATATGAACAAATGGTTATCACACCCAGCGTTAGTGGGTTTGGTTCTTGTTTTGTTATCTATTAAGCACCATTCACCAAACAACAATCCTTCCTTTAATAAGGAAACAGCTTGTGTACATTCCTTTGAGAGTTAAATACAGCAGAAACAAGAGCATTCAACGTATCAGAGCCAGAAACACAAACCTGCCAATCTCAAGGCTGAGTTCAAACAAAGCACGCAGTGTTGCAGCCAATGGCGGCCGACTTCCAGAGCCAGGTTGTGGAATGTGGAAAGGTCAAAGATAAAAATGAGAGCACAATGTGTATGCTACACAAAGTGGAGCGCACATACAGGAACGCCAGCTCCTAACTCTAAAGGCCTTTAATAAGTCTACATGATGTAATGTTCACCAGCTGCCTACTGCACAGGGTCAGCAATGAAGAGGACGTTATAGGTCGTCAAAAACAAAGAACTGACAAGAGACAACAATGCCCGTAATTAAGAGTGTGTTTGACTTTGCATGAACGTAGACAGAATCCAACATTTAGTCTGTACTGGTCTGAAAAGGAATAAGAAAAATGCAATAGATACAGATGCATAGTACAACCCAGCATGAAGGAGACATGTATAAAATGTGTGATGTTATTTAATTATAACAACACATGAAAAATCGTTAGCAACCAGGACAACAGACAGAATCAATTCTATCAATAAAATGTTTCTGTAAAGCTCCACATCTAAGGATCAGAAGCTGCATGTCATTATTTTATTTAAAGCTATTACTGTTCATAAAAGAACAGGAACTGAGGCGGAGAAAAGGTCCAGCTTGCTGATTGTTGATGGTGATTAGTGGGTGGGTGGTTCTGGGTGGGGAGTCAAACATGGAAGGGGTTGGGCCCAGAGCTGCAGGCAAAGCAAAACAAGAAAGGAGCAATGGAAGCCATGAGGTTTTTGTGCCCACTCAACCACATGCAGCTTCTAGGCCTCGTGTTCAGACAGATAGAAACTAATGAATGCACTCACCAGAAAGTAGCAGAATCTTAGATATGATTTCAGACGACTGTCACATCTGTTCCTACTACTTATTCTAATAACACGGAAATGTCCAAGCTACAAACGTACATTAAAACACTCCGGAGGACAGTATAAACACATTGATTGCGGTAATACATTGAAAATCAAGCACACACCGTAACACAAGCTAACAGCAGCACCATCATTACATGCTGAAAAAAACAGAGCAATGATGGGATGTTGTTGAAGAAGTCAAACATTACATCAATCTGCCTTGTCATTACACAGCCAGTCATCATTCCCTCATCAGGTCAGAGGAGTCAAGGAGCTTCTGAGCAGTCACATCAGAAGAAAGTTTCTACCGCTTCAAAAGTGACGGATAACTTCTGGATCCTCTACACGTCTATAGGCAATGCACACAGCATAAAATAACCTTTAAATAGTTCTATACAGTCTGTGAATGGGTAAACAATACAAGGCTCTGACTAGAAACCTGGATATTTATCCTACAATCAGAGCAACAAAAGTCCAGCATGTGTCATCCAGACGATTCCAGTGCTATGGGACTGTAAACAAAGGCAGCGGACGCCTGTCTCCAGCATGACAACACCACTAGTAAAGTGAAATCTAGAAGCCTCTTTGTATTGTGTGCGTGAAACCTCTATCTGATCAGGGACGTGCAGGCACAAGCTTGATTTTTGAGCTCAAATCGAAACAACTACAGGAAAACAAGGAGAAAGTCTGGGCTGTGATGCTACGCTCAAACAGGAAGGACAGCGCTGAGCAGACAGGACATCAGACAAGACTCCACAACAAGCACCAGCAACGGCCCCCGTCAAAGCTGGGGCTCATTCATTAAGCCTCTATTCTCATCAATCTATGCATCGCCAACAATGGATGGCCACAGAGGATTCAGTATTACTGTTTCTCATATCTGCATGTAGGTCTCTTATTGAAGGCAAGGATTAGTTGATCTGTCAACCGCAGACATGAAAATGGCATAAAAGCACTGGCTCAAACCAGGTTTATGATTCCTTCCTGCCTTCTTTCTGCCCGGTGCTGTACTCTCTTGTTTGTTGCTGAGCACCTCACTGGTAGCATTGCTGTTTGCCCATTTCCCTGCTACAGGTCAGGCCTCATTTACTCCATTTCTAGCCAGTAAAGCTTCATCCTCTGTGTCCAGACAGGTTGAAAGCTGCAGGCAATGTCATGCTCATTTTAATAAGTCACACAGCTGCTTTCTGTTACTCCTCTTGTCTTTTGTCTCTCTATTTCACAACCAAACATTTCCATGTGTATAACAGCATTCTCCTCGCCGTTTCCAGAATGTTTTTCTCTCTCAGTGCTCTGAAATGAGGTGGAGTCGCAGGAGTTTATTTGGAAAGTCCTGCTACTGTTTTCTCTCTACACAATGCTTGTTTTGGTCCCAGTGTTGGTTCAGCACCTTGTTTCCCACTAAACTCTATCTAGTCTCTTCAGAAAGGCCCATCTGTACCTGAGCGTATAGAACAAGCGTCTCTTTTCATATCGCTCTAACTCTCCTCCATATTACTTGACGTCCACCCTTCCTCTGTGAAACCAGATACCATCAAAAAATGAGAGAGTTTAGTTTGAGTGTCTAAATGCTTGTTCATCATTTAAAGCAGCTTGATTCCCTATAAAATCAGCTCACATCACATCCCACCCCACTTAACCAGGAACTACCTGTTTATTGCCTCATTACCGTGATTAACAAACAAACTGCTTGCAAATAATTGTTAGATTCACACAGACATAAGTACAGTACATGATGACATAGTGAGGGTGACTGGATTAACCATGCAGCACTAAGGGGAAGTTATACTTCCTAACCACAACCTCAGGAAATGCTCTAAGAAGGAACCGCAATAGTTTTTCTCTCATCAACTTTCTGAACTTTAAGAAAATACAAAAAAAAAAAAAACAACACATTTTCTTTGTGATAGCCTCTCAAAACCAAGACAACAAGACAGAAAATGTTATGCTTGCTATTACTACATTACTACTAATGTGTAGTCAGTCATCTGCTATTGTCATTCACGGCTTAGCCGCCTCATCTGTTGGTGTGAGAGCGTCTTGGAGTTCACGGAAGGCGCCTGAACGGCAGCTGTGTTTGCGTCTCTCTTGTATGAACCCTCAGGTCAGCTCACATCAAACTAATGACAACATCCCTCCTCCATCAGCTTCAGCCCCTGCTGACACGTCTATCAACAGTCATCCCGTTCCCAATTGTCTTCCCCCTCATGACTTGACTTCCCTGCTGTGAACCGCCATACAAAACATCTTCCAAAGTTTGTTTCCCAAACAAACTGACATTTATTTTAATCATAGCATCACACTTTGATAATACATGATAAACCGACTCACGAAAGCTGTTTCTGGTGAAAACAGCTCCATTCTTTAGACTTTTTGAGGCTCTCCAGCACCTAAAACTCCTTCTTTTTCTAAGCACCAGGTGTATTGGTGTGACATTTTGTAGCTTCCAGAAAGAACCCGGACTTTATTGTCATTCATTCATGGTGGTTTTCAAGACCTTGCACTCACTACTATGTAGCGCACAAACCCAGCGTGTCCTGGAATGCATCATGTGGCATAATTAATCAACCAACTGACTGAAAAAGCAAAGTAACAATGGGAATACCTATGACGAAAAACTAGGAGAACAGGTTTGTTTATTGGATAGTTCAGAGTAGTGAAGCCTTAGTTTATGTGAACAATCTGCTGCTGGTGACTTCCCACCATAACAGTCCACTGCTTTCAGATAAGAGCTATCCTTCCTGAATAACCTGCAGAGCACCTTGTAGTGCAGGGGTTGAATTTGATAAGAGCTGGGGTTTGGCTTGAGTGTGAGAGAGAAGAGGGACCCTTCCATGCAGCTCTGGCATCCCAGGAATGTCTGATGAGCCCAGAACTAATCGCACAACTTTGCTGACTAATTAACGGCATGCATTTTATCGGCCAGCTGAGAGAATCTGAAGTAAAAATATGAACAATCAAAGGAGGAGGAAAAACTGCGTGTAATAAATGTTGGGTCATGAGAACGTCTGCTTGTGTAAACAGCCTCCTCAGGAAGCCTTTCTAAGTGAAGCTGCTGTAGCTGTAGATGCTGAGGGACCTTCTTCCCGCATCTTCCCCTCTGGTTTTGAAACATTTCATCATAATCCGAATTATCAACTGACTTGGTGTAAAAAGCAAATGAAAGTAATGAAAAATCAAAGAACTGTTGAAGTGTTTATTTCCAAAGTCCCTGTTGAGTAATGAGCCCATGAGTGGACACTGGCAGCACCAACACATGCTGCTCAGCTGACCCTTGATACAGGTCCGGTATCAGAGAGGTTCTAGTGTGAACTGGGACGAGCCGAGCAGCTCTCACGCAGTCTGTTGCTGAACCACAGACCTCTTTCTTTCTGCTCCACAGGTGAAACAAGTACAAGTTCATTAGACTCATCAAGAACCGGTTGAACTTATTCGACCCGTCACAATTTGACTGCGTTATCACTAATTAAGACTGGTCCGTGTTTCAGCACAGCTCACAGACAGACTCAAAATATTGCTTCTATGCAAACATTGTCTCCTGGATTTAACATTAAGGCCGTCCACGGAGATGGTTTTGGGTTTGGAGAGGGTTTTAACTAAAGGGGGTCCGAGCATAAAACCAACCCTATGCTTTTTAATTAAATGCTTTCAATAGTTGAACAACTTTCAGAAGTTACTCATCGAATACCTCTTCTCTCTACAACACCTTCACAACTTCACAACAAAACAGAGACACACAGAGCAAACCGAAGGATGTGTCTCCGGTCTCCTCGACCCCAGTGCGCCAGACTTTAAAGCGGCTAACGTTAGCCTCAGTTAGCAAGTGATCGGGAGCAAAGACGCGCCAGTAGCGAGCGCACAGTCCGTTTTAAATGCAGTTATTGAAACCCAACGTGGCCACTCACCTGATACTTTGAAGAAATCCTTTGCTCCGCCGCGGGTGTGATGTAGAAATAAACTTTCCTCTGTCTAGAAGAGCAGAAGTGGCTAACTTTGGGCAAACTGTGTGACATTAGCCGAAGTCTCACTTTCCCGACGCCATGTTGAACGAGGGGAAATAGTACATCCGGGAAACTGCAGCCAATCACCATGGCAACCAAGTCAGCGACGGACCGCTGGGATGGAAACGGGATTGTTGTTAGCCTGTTAGCCCGTTAACATCCCATTTATAATAACCGAAGCTTGGTTCTGAGTAATACTTACAATAAAAGCGAAGACTGACACATCAAACAAGCCAATGGAATATTTAGGTTTTTAACATGAAGGTCGTAAATTAAGTAGTAAAATGTACTCAAAAGTGCTCCTCTTGTGGTGAGAGAGAACACAGAGACCCCCAGTACCGCTTTACTCGTTCTCTTATGAAATAACATCTGTACAACACTGACCTCTAGTGACGGACTTTTCATCCTGCAGTGAGAAGCTGCGTAACTTGGATGACGTATGTATCACATGTAAAGCAAAAATAACTCATTTGTTATAAAATACAAACTGTCACCACCTCTGAGTTACAGGTGAAATATCAGATAAAGGTTAATTTATTATTATTTAAACTCTTTTGGACTACTTTTAACTAAATAAATGTGTTTTCATCTATAATACCATGAGTTTAGAGTGAGTGTGGATGTCTGGTTTTCATTTAAACCTGCAGCGAAAGCAAATTAGTATCAGTGACTCTTTTTCCTGTCAGTTTTTAGATGTAAAGCGTGTGAATGTGCTGAACCTGCTGATTGTCCAGCGATATTCATCCAGGCACACGTTTTGCGGAGCAGACCTGCGTTTCTCCTCTTCACTGATGGCATTTTGTGCTTTTACGTTCCTGCTTCTTGTCGTGCTGTGTTTCTTTTGCTCCAGCGTCTTCTGTGCCTAAACATAGTTCCTTTGTTTCCTGAGCTGTTATTGGAAATGTGAATTTGTTTGGATGTGAGCTGCCCGTTTAAAGGTCAGGCTAAAGGTCAAAGGTGAGGCAGTCGCATGAGGGCGGACGCTGCATGTTGTGGAGCAACAGAACAAAAAGTAAAGGCACTGCTCCACAAATCACTCACTAAGTAAAGTCCTGGTTGGAGCTTCTTCATCGATCCTGGCTGCGATCAGTAACCGGCTAATTATCGGCTCAAGGTGTTGAGGGTTTCTTCACACAGCTCAGGTTTACTGCCTGATCTTAGTCCTGTTGTTCCAGAGAGGCTGAAAATACATGAGCTGCCAAAAGACTTTTTAGCAGCAGACGTGACTTAAGGCAAATAAGCTTTGCTTAATGAAATACATGTTTCCATATAAATCTGTTCTTGTGGCTTTGAGCCTGAAGGTGACTCTGAGCCAACCTCCCTCTAGAGAAGCATCATCTCTCATTATTCACCATAACATTCTAAATTTATTATCCAATTTAATTAAAATCGTAAATACTGTATCAACCAGTGGTGGAGGAAATCTTTTGCTTTTCCTGCCCGAAAAAAAGGTTTATAAAGACTTCAGGTTCTGATTAGAATAAACAAGGACTGAAAATCACATGCTGTGACTCCATTTTATTGCTATTCGTTCCCTCTAATGCTTCCTGCAGCGTTGGTTTTCAGGGCAGACGGAAGCGAGAGGCAGGACAGAAGCTGGAAGGACGCAGCTCCTTTACATTCATGACACATTCTACTCACTGCTTCTCAGGCAGGACATTTTATTTTCTAAAAAAAGCTGCTGTTCCCACAGAGATGAGACGGCTCCTGTGGGGTGGAACTGCAGACGGCTGTTTGTTGGCTGGTGCCGCTGTGTGGACCGGACGCTGAGCTCTGCTGAGTCATCCCGTGCTCGGCCTCTCGTCATGTCGCAGCTGCTGCAGCTGCAGCGACAGGGAGCAACTGCTGACAAATGCAGCTGCTAATTGAATTATTGATTGAAGGAGGCCCAGCGACTCTATGGCAAATAATACATAGCGTCCCTGGGGCTCAGTGCGAGTTTGTGATGGAAGGTGAGAGGCTCCAGCTCGTCCTCCATACAAGAATCTAGCTCAGGGCGCAGGTTCATCATTCTAACGTCCTGCAGATCCAAACAAAGCGACATCTGCTTCTGTGGAGTTCAAGGCTCAGTCTATTACGCTGCATCACTACTGGGAGTCTTCATCCACCACACTGTTGCTTTAGTACTGGAGGTCCTCTTCACTTGAAGTCTGTGAAAGAGGTTTGGTCCGTTTTCATCGAGAATCTGAAGCATTAAAACGATGAAGTGCATGTTAACGGAGGCCCTGTGTTGAACTGCTGAGGTACCACATGCTGGTAATGAGGTTTAAAGCCGCGCTGCTACGCGTCCAGTGGAATTCAGGGTCCACACACACTGATCTGACACCAGCGCGGCCGTTTCAGGGCAGCGGCGGCGCCAGCATGCGCTCTGTTGACAAAAAGACGCCACCCACGTGGGAATAAATGCATAGTTTATCATATCATTACAATAAATTGTCAAGGCTGAATCATAAATCAAACAGTCTAGAAGATTTAGGGACCGAAGCCTAAAAGATGAACAGGAAGAGAAGTGAACACGAGAGGAGGTGCAGTGAAGGCGTCAGAAGCTGCTCTGCTAAAAGCACTGCAGCCACAGAACCCACACGGCTACGAGCTACAGTACAGATCACGTTCCTCTAGATACCTGAATAAAAGCAGCTTCCTGCTCAGAGTCCATCACTCGTCGTAGTGCAGAGTGGGGTTCCACAGGAACGTGGAGCTTCTTTGGAGTTCAAGGGTTCATCTGGTTCTGCACGGCCACAGCTTGTGTTCAGTCACTGGGTTCAAGCACGTGGTTTCTAAGCACTTTCTAATGAGCTACAGGACGTCACAGGGGCTCTTTGGTTCCCTGTGGATGTTCCACGGGGAACCCAAAGGTGCAGGGGAGGAGCATCCACTAAAGCACGAGTGTTTTAGGTTTTCGCTGTTGTGTGGATTCTAGACAATCTGACCTCATTTAGTTCATGAAAGTGGAGGTCCTTCGAGTTAAAGCCTGAATGGATCATAGAACTGAGCAGGTGCATTTGTGTCTTATTATAAAATGGCTTTTGTATGTTCATAATTATCAACCAAATCATTATCAGATTGTGTTCCTTGCAGAAGCTTGAATAGGTTTTCATTTGTGGCGTTTGTAAAGCCACGTTTAATGTGAAGCCAGAATTAAACCCAGTGGGAGTCCGGAGTCGGACCGGTTTTCCTCTTTTAGTCTCAGTGATGACCCAATGTCCTACAATCCATCCACGGTTTAACACGTGTATGACTCACATAAACAACCATTCACCTCTAATAGAAACACAAAGTGCTAAGAACCGACGGACCCGTCCGGACCGGCTGTTTGGGTCCCCTCTGTCCTCTGTCCGGGTGCTCAACCAGCACAGCAAACTCCGGATGCAGTCACTGCTCGGCGTGCACCCCCCCCCCCCCCCCGCTGCAGCATCGTGCCAGGTGTGCGCAGTCACCTACATGCTGTGCGCAGATGCGTGCGCGCTGCGTTGTCATCCAAGCCTCTGCGCGCACGCGGTGCGGTTCGGCGCGTCGGTGCTGTTGCCGTTGAACGCAGGGTCCGGCGTCCAGAAAAACACGTAGTAAACCACCAGGATGAACGCGGCCACGGACACGCAGAGGAAATAAGCGATGGCCATGGCCACTTTGACCCAGATCTTGGTGGACATGCTGGCGTGCTTGGCCCGCAGCTCCCCGGGGTAACTCGGCCTGCGCTTCGCGTCCCCGTTCAGCTTCTCCGCGGCCGCGGTCACCTGCCTGCCGGCGGCTTTCATCTCGGTGCCGGCGCTGGAGCCTTGTCCGACGAGGTCTCTGCCGCGGAGTGTGGTGTGCTCATCGGAGTCCGGACCGCAGGGCGGTCCGACACCGCGGGGCACGCGCTCCGGTCCTGTGGTGCGTTCTGGGCCGGACGCACGAGCTCCCTGACCCCTGCGAGCGCACCGGGCAAACTGAACTCGAGCTTTTCTCTGGCATCATCTGGACGGGACCGCTGTCAAGCTGCCCGAGCTCGAAGGAGGCGTTTCTGGTGGGATTTTCAAAATAAAACAAACTGCAATCCTGGGTAACCAGTTACCAGAAACAAACCCCAGGCATTAGCTTAGTACACTGAAATAAGTTGATAAACAACAGCGGACAAATAGTTTAATTGAATGAAGAAAATACGGGCTAATGAAAACATGGTCAAACAAATCATTGTCAAACGTTCAGAGGTCGAGACAATGTCCGTTACAGACGCACGTTTTCGTCCTTCAGCTCGAAACTTAACTTCACAACCTTTAAACTGCACATGGACAAACGGGTGGAGACGGGAAAACTACGCCCTTTTAATCTGAAGGAAACGCTTCCGCTTCACCACACGAATCTTTGTCCACCTTGACTCCGCTCCGGACGAGGAGGAGCTCAAAGAACGCAACACCCATCGATTGGGCCACAGTTTGAGAAACGTCCCGCAGCAGGAGCGATGCAGGCGTCCAGCCCTCACAGGCAGCAGATGCTGGATTCAAACCAGCACCCAGCAGGTTTCAGGTCACACAGCACAGAAAAACACAAGACATCCCAAAAACAAACATTTATTTGATGAATGAAAGAAAAACTAAAACTGATACAACAATAGCGTTGTTACATTTGATGTAGGAAAAGCTGAACACACATCTGGACTCTGGGGCGTGAGCTGATGAAGATGAGCTGACTTCAGCCATGGCTTATGAACCAAACATTAAAAAGCTACAATTGTGGATTCATGCTAGTCCTGATATGGTCACGACCACAGCGCACGCCACTCCACGCTGCAGGAAGACGTCGGAGAAACGGATGAAGTACAATCGTCGGAGCTCAGAAAAGCAAACAACCATTTGCATAAAGGAACAAAACAAAATATATGGTTAACAGCTGTCAGGCTACTCGCACAAACACCCAACTGTGGAATGTTCATCTCCATTAAAAACTGTACATATTGCATTTCCTTTCGCTTGGATGTACAACTTTTATTCATCAGACACAGAACATAAAAACATTAAAGCACAGGTGAGTCGCCACCACTCACATGATTGAAAGCCTGCAGAAAACGACGCACGCTCAAACCAAACCAAAGCAAAGCCCTTAGTCTGCTGAGGTATACGAGGAGGTTTCATTCCAAAATAAAAGCTCTAAACAGCAGCAAACCACCGTTGGTGATTCCAGCCTGCATCTGCAGGGAGGACTCCTCCCAGACATGGCCAACATGGCTCTAAGTGGGTTTAAAGGCAGTGTGGAGGGCAGAGGCGGAACCATCAGACGGATGGGGCAGATCTCTGCAGAACCAGGCTCCGACCACACGACCCTTCAGAACCACAACGGCAGGAAAACGTGAAACGCTCCCATTATGACGCAATCAGCTGAAACACAGAATCCCACGACTACTCGAGCACGCGGCGTCACACGGCTGCTCTGCCGAGGTGCCTTCGGGCATGACGCCTGACAGCAGGCCTGCATAGGTGCTTCTGTGTAAAACCAAAGGTCAGTGGGGTCTCAGAGCTACTGAGCTACTGCATGAATCAGAGGACAGAAATCACATTTAAAGCAAACGTCCTGAGAACCAGTCTGGTTCAGGAGTTTTTGTCTCATGACGGAAACATCTCCAGCTTCAGTTTTCCTCTACAAACACAGACCCACTGGAGGATGGATTTAAAAACCAGTTCTGACGCAGCAGTGCGAAGTTGTACAGTTAAATTAAACGGGCTCCTCAGTGACGCAGACCCCCCACGGCCACGTGGGGGGTCTGCGTCATTAAGAGCAGATTTCTATGTTGATGACAGGTTAGTGACGCCTGCTGAAACAGGCCGCTGGGATCCTCTGGAGCAGCCAGGGTGCATTGTGGGTAACGAAGGAGGACGCAGACGCCTGTGACGGCGTCCTCACATCCCGCTTCCCTCTGAACTCACTACCGAAGCTCCAGCAAACGCCTTAAAACACGCGGAGGCCGTTTTTCTTGGTGACCCATAAAACACAGCTCTGATGAATCAGGGGTTTTCAGGTTCCAACCCGATCACTTCAGAAACGTTTAGCCTCGTAGCTGCTGATCGTTGAGGTATAAGAGAACGGGTTTTGTTCTGTCACATTTCTATCCAATTGGACAAACGACCTTCACACCCACGAGAAGCGTCTTAGTAACAGAGCCAGGCATTTGGCAGCTTAGTACGTGACAAACTGAGACAAACATGGCAACAGACCCGACGTTGATCAGACCCTCAGAGTTGAAAAACCTTAAAACACTAGGGACCAAGGTGCCAATGGGATTACGCTCCTCCTCAGGACTTTTTTTCTGTTTTTTTCTGTTTTTTTTGATGCTTGACGGCCACTCCAGTGATGAGCAGTGACGCTGTTCATCCTCCCCTGAAGTCAGTCAGTTCGCAGAAGCTTCAGCCTGTTGATACAAACACAAGGAGGAAGTGGTGGGTGGCAGTGCAGGAGAAGTGACACTGAATGTGTGTGTGTGAGTGTGAGTGTGTGTGAGTGTGTTTCCAAAGCACATCTCAGGCCATTACCATTAATCTGCTCATTCAGCTGCTGAATTGGAGAAATAAACACACACAGATGGACTATAATCATAATAATCAATACTGCAAAATAATGTTCATTTACTACAGAACTGATGTCATTAAATTAGACACAACAACCGGTGAAATCAACTCATAGGAAAACAGACATGAGGGGAATAACAGCTTTAAATATCGAGAAGCTTTAATGACTTCAAATGTAACTGTTTAATAGGGAGCAGCAGCGAGCTGGAAGCAGGGCCACCGGACACGTGGCCTCATCATCTGTCATCGTTATATTACGTCACCACGAGCGGGAGGTGACAGACAAAGCAGCAGACGGAGCCTAACGCTCGCTCAGTGAACACACATTTAAGCAGGTATCGGACGTGACTGTGGCTCCGCGAGCTCTCTGGACGCTGTTTATTGCTCTGGAACAGGGCTGCTGCACGTCATCCATCTCCATCCACAGCCACATTCTCCACTGTGGAGCCAGCAACATCACAAGCCTTAATTCAATCTGACTTCAAACGGCGTCCGTCCTATCTGGCCCATCTCCGTCCAGCAGACCACGGCTCATTTCCTCCCAAAAAGCTTTTAAAGACTTAATTGCGTCTCTAATTTCCCTGGTTTCCTCATCTCCTCCCTGACACCAACACAACGCCCCGCATGAGCTCATCCGACTTCTGCTGCTCTGTGCGAGCGTCAATGTGACCATTGAGACACGACCCTCCACCTCAAACGCTTACATTCATGATGGGATTAAACCGTGTGTTTCAGTCACCTTTGCCTCCTGACAAGGAAGAGCACCTCCATCAGCCTGAAACCTGTCCACCCAATGTTAATATAAACACGTTAATCCGTCCACTACAGTGAACCTTTACTCCCTTTTCTCAGTATCAACCAAAGCTGGCGTCCCTTCTAATACGTTTCCATTAGTGCGAGTGATAAAACCACAGGCTGAGTGGCTGAAGGAGAGCAGCTCCTCTTCCTCTGCTCTGTGGTTTATTCTCTTAGCTCACTGCCTCTTAGATGCGGCGATGAGTGGAGCAGGCACGGATTCCCACCAGGGTGAGTGATTTCTATTCCCACCGGTGGCTCTCACGCTGTTAATGTGCGCACGCCTCATTCGCAGAACCAGGAACGGCTCCGGATCCCAGTGTTCAGCAGGCGTCCATTTCATGCGATGAAGCGCTTTTTACTAATCTGAAGGCCATTTACGGCTCGGCACCGAACGGGAGACAACAACCCAAAGACGATCCATTAGCTGAAATAAGGACAAAAAGGACAAAAAACAGGAACAAGCAACACGGGCAGCGGAGCCGTGCAAATAAAGACCCGCAGGAAAACAAAGCGGAACATCTGGAGGAGAGCAGGACAAAGGCTCACGTGGCCGTTCAGACCACTATCAGAAACCAGTTTCAGCTTCAGGTCAGACGAGGTGAAATATTTGGGTTCATATTCACAGAGTGTCTCAGAACCGATGTAACAGAACGGAACTGAAACCGAATGGAGCAGAAAGATTCTCCCAAACCACATCACACCTGTACCCGATGAAGCTCCGCATTTGCACCACCTCATTCTCTTTCCGTTACGTGTCAGTGGATTTGAATTTGAGGCAGATCAAGTGAACAACAACAACAAGCTGCAGACAAACATGAACCACCGTCGCCACGAGCGTCTGCAGGCTCCTGCTCTAAACTTCCCCTCGTTACCTGAAAAATTCATGCTATGTCAAAACAGTTCGTCTCAAACATCAGCTCTGGAATCTGGCTCTGCCTGTGATTAAGCTGTGTTTTCCTTCATTATGCAGGTGACAAGCAGCCAACTGTTCGTGTTCGACTCAGGCACCATGATCAAGTATGAATCCATGAACCTTACATGATCCCACCTGGTTCTTCGTCCTGTGTCAGACATAATCCTAATTATTTTATGCCCAGACTGAGAACACGCGAACAGGTCAGTGAGAGTTTAAATAAGAGGATTTCAACACTTGAGCTCTGGACTGATTTCCTGATAAATGCGGGTTCTGGATGGAAGATGGATTTCTCAGCTCTAAGTCTGTGCCTGTTCCAGATTGGATCAGGACGTCGCTAAACCTCGCCAAGCCCTTCATTTATTTATGAGTTTTGTTTGTATGTTTGCTGGGGCAGTTTATCTGGAGACATCTGGTCTCCAAGATGCCACGAACGCAGGGACGACACGACGCAACAGGCCTTTGAGCAGCAACAAGCGCTTCAAACAGAAGCACAGAGGCAGCGCTTCCACCACAGGCACCAGAAGAGAAACAAACGGCGCACATACGAGCACAACGGAAACAGGAGAAGAACGAGGAGGTGCAGAGCATCAGGAGGAGGAGCAGGAGGCGACTGCCAGGAGGCGCCATTGGCTGGAGGAGGCAGTGACGAGTGTCTGAGCCAAAAAACAGGCAAACTGCTCTGCTGGGGTGAGTATGAATATATCTGTGGGTTCATCGTGCTTCTGCTATTAATTATTTATATGTTGTAGGGACAAAAGCAAAAAGCAAAGCTCAGAGACGCAGAGAGCCACAGAAGCAAACCCAGCACAGAGGCTCATGAAGAGGAGGGTGAGAGGGTGAGGGAGACGCACCTGAAGACGGCGGCGCCGACGGATCCGCTGCCGTGGGCCCAGCAGGCGGCGCCTCCTGCTCCTCCGCTGGGTCAGAGGAGCTCTGCTCGGCGTCGAGGTCGGAGGGAGAGGGAGGGGCGTCCAGGTTGTCTGCCGCCAGAAGAGAGAAGCTCGATGAAAACAAAACTAAATACCAGAAGACCAAATCACTAACGGAGCCAAGCCTCAGAACCGCCCAGTATTCTTACGGTACCTTGTGGTTGTGACAGAGCAGGTGCATCCTGGTCCATCGTCACAGCAGCCTCACTGACCTCAGAGGGAACTGGGGCAGAAACAGCAGACGGGTCACACACAGAGACCTCTGACTGGGAGGGGTCTGATGGGACGAGCTCCGGTTCCGACACCATCACAGTCTGCTGGGCCGGAACCTCTGAGGAGAACACGCACGCACAGACATCTAAAACAATGTCCTGCCAGAAAAACAGTTTAATCCAGGACGAACAGAGCAAAGCGAGACGACAAGAAAAAAACGGAACCCTCTTTTCTTAAAAAACTAAAACCATAGCTACAGTTTGTTTATCTGGACCAAATTAGCTTCGCGTCATCTGTTTGTTCGGTGCTGTGAGCAGATGGAGCCGTTACGTTCCCATGTCTGTGTCTAACTATTACAGTCACGTCAGCAAACGCAGGTGGGAGACGTGACGTGAGCCACTGCCGTGTTCCACATGTTACCAAGACTCATAGGAATGAATGGACTTCACGTTTCATGTAACATTGTAAAAGGCTGAAGGCTTTGGAGCCGCAGCAGCAGCAGCAGCAGCAGGTGGAGCTCAGTCCCTGCAGGGCAGCAGCAAAACAAATGGATCAGAGCAGGTTCTGCACAGAGGGAGCTTTAGATCAGGAATAAGCAGCTCTAAGAACTGGTCCAGTGAAGCCTCAGTACAACCTGATGCTTAGTATGGCCGTTATTCAGTGACGCGTTAGAGCCAAATCTAATGCATTATATACATAAACCCGTCACCAGCAGATTCCTTAATACCGAGTCATACAACGCAGTGATGACTGCAGGCGCTTCCCACCTGGACTCTCCTCTGTCTGTGGCTCAGCAGCTTCACTGCAGCACCCGCTCATCTCCTCCTTCTTCTGAGGGGGGCTGTTCTCGGTACTGGGGGGTTTCAGCGGGCTCTCGCCTCCCATGCTGCTCCGGGGCGACAGCATCTCCATCTCCTCCCCCCAGTCGGACACAGGCTGGTGGCCGTCGAGCGGGGAGAAGGGGCTGAGGGGTTTGCCCCCCTCTGGTGACTCCTGGACAGCTTCTGGCGCTGGGATGTGAACCTTGGGCCTGGGCGTCCGCTGCTCTTTAGCGCTTTCTCCAGATGTTGGTCGAGAACGAGGCGCCGGGGATGTAGGCGAGTCACCCTTCACCCTGTTCGATTTCTCTTTGCCGGTGTCTTTCTTCTCATCGCCTCTGGAGTCATGGCCAGAGTCGCTCCCATCATCATCATCTTCACCATCGCTGGCATCCTCCCATTCGTCTTCATCCTCCTCTCCACCTCCATTCTTCTCCTCCACCTGACGACAGACAGAAAGACTCTACTCTTATATCTGCCCAGAGAGGCTGCTGATGAGGGGAACCTGTCTGCAGGCAGTCAGCTGGGACAGTACTTTCTAACTGAAGCTGCTCAAACAGAAGCCCTTAATGTCCCTGTATGTCTCCATATGTGTCCTGTGTAATACCGCTGAGCTGTTGCAGCCTTTCCTACCGTCTCTGCTGCAGTCGCCGCTGCTTTGGGCTTTTCTTCCTTCTGCTTCTCCTTTGTCACCGTCTCCACATTCTTCGTCTTGTCCTCTTTCTCCTTCCCTTCTTCTTCCTTCTCTCCTTCCCAGCGGTTGTCATGCATGCTGTCGAGGTCCAGGAGCATTTATTATAAATGTTCTTAAAAAAGGAAACACCTGAATGTGGTCAAGCATCGTGGAGTGGAGTGAACTACCTGTAGCTTGGCCTCGGCCCTCGACCTTTGCCTCTGCTGCGCTCCCCTCGCCCCGGGGTCCTGCCCTGGGACAGGAAGTCGCCGAAGGTGGGAGCTTTAGGAGGCCTCTTGCCGTCGTCTATTGGAGAGACTGATGGTGAGCATTAATAAAGCTTTTTAACAATTACTTTATCTAGATGCAGGAAATCAGAGCGGAAGAACGTTTTTATTTTCTTATAGCTGCTGCAAGACACAAACACCTGTACAGCCTAACTCGACCCAACTCAATGCTCTGACATGAACCTTGACTGAAGTCATCTAACAAAGACATTTAAAGACCAGACACTAAATCAGTTACATCATCCTTGGTTCCTTCCTCTGTGTCTCATGTAATTACGAGTGGAACCGTGTCAGACAGAGTCAAAGGGCTGCAGAGACCATCTGAACTCAGGGTCAGACGCTGCTGGTGCTGTGGTGACGTGACGGAGGATCAGTGCAGCAGAGCTCATCAGCATAATTCATCACCTCCCGTAAAAAGACGTCATGAAAGAGCATTTATTGTTGGACTGTATTAGTTTGAGCTGTAATCTTTTATTAAAAATAGATCTGTGTGTAAACACCGGGTCCCCTCTGATTTCCTCAAAGGAAAAAAAATCAAAGAGGAAAAGAGTCAAAGCAGGCTGTAAGATGAGAGAGGAGAAGGTCAGACACAGGGAGGGGATGACAGCTGGGACCGAAGGGGGGGGGGGGTCAAAGACAAAAAGACTGATGTGAGGAGGACACGCCATCATTCCAGGACATAAAAAGGTTCAGGAAAGTGACAGCACAGCTTTAGACACAGCTCATTCAGGTAGAAACCGTTTTCATCACACTACATGATGAACTACACGACATCGACCTTTCCAGTGGATCTCTGGCTGCTATAAGAGCAACCGACTGCTTCTGGTGGCACTCTGTGAAGCATAAAGGCCTAGAACTAGTCTCAGACCAGTTCTATAAAGCACATACACATGCTGCATGTAGACCTGTTGATTGAAATGTGGACTGAGCTCATGGAGAGGATGGACTCAGGCTGCATGGACAGGAGGGTGAGTTCAGGATGGGATGCATGTGCTCATAAACACACAAACGTAATCACAGGCCCATGCTGTGTCTGACCTGAGGCTCTGCCCCGAGGCTCAGTACGAGGGTTACGCCCCCGGGCTGCAGAGAGGACACACAAACAGTCACAGAGCATCCATCTCCTGAGCACAAACAGCATGTCCACAGGGGTAAACATGATTAATCTCACTGTGAAAACCAAACCTTAACGCAACGGGCCCTTCACGCCACATCCTTAAATGTGAATAAAAGGGCGTCGTAATTCTGAAGATCATAATAACGCACAAGTAAAAGAATCTATAGGAGGAATTAAAACAGTTTATCCAGTTCTAGCATTGTTGCTAACATTGCTGCTGTTGTGAGGATCATTAAACAATTACATCATTCTTTGGCCAAAGTTTGGCAGATTTGACAAACTTGAGTCAACCAGAGTCATGATTTGAACCCATGAAGGCAACGTGGGTCCTTCAGAGAGCTGCCCCCAGATCAGAGGTTAATTTGGACTCCAGGGAACTACAGGCAACATTCACATAACAAGCTTAATTAACACGTTTACATAACGGCCTTAATTAGCTGAAAGAGCAGGGTGGTCGACACGGTGTGTGTGTGTGTGTGTGTGTGTGTGTGTGTGTGTGTGTGTGTGTGTGTGTGTGTGTGTGTGTGTGTGTGTGTGTGTGTGTGTGTGGACTTGCCTCTCCTGCCTCCTCCCTGCTCAGACGAGTCGCCCTCTGCAGCTGCACATGGTTCCTCCTTGAACCTGCGAACGCAGCCGCAGGTCAGACACACGCATGAACACCAGTTCCTGTCACAACTCTGAGCACCTGTCACTTCCAATAAAGGCGCCCGAAAGCTATTTCTACTGCCGTCCTCTGTCTCTGACGAGGACAGCTGTGCTTCACTTAATTCATGTCTGACAACAACCAAACACCAACAACATCCCCTCCTTCCAAACACACAGGGATGAGGGATTACAAGTACAGGCTGTAATGAACGGGCCTGTCTCAGCAGCCATCCAGGCCGATGGCGTCAGTGCCCCCTCCTCACATGCTCTCGGTCTTCTGGGCGTCCCACTCCCGTCTCCACTGGCCCGTGGCGTTGCGGTGTCGTGCCAGTCTCTCCTCGTCAATCTGCTCGCGCTCCTTCTTCCAGCGCAGGTATTCTGCTCTCTCCCGGCCCGTCATGGACATGGTCATGTCCACGGAGCCTTTTGGACCAGGTCTTCGACTCTGCAGAGACAGGACGAGGGACAAACATGTGAAATATGTAGAGAGAGAGAGAACGGAATAATTCAAAAGCAGAGGCCAGGAAGACTGAGCAGCACCTCTGAACCCGCGTCTCCAGCCTCAGCTCACTTACAGTCCACTCTTTCTCCAGCTCGGCTCGAGTCTTCACGTTGTCAAAGTCCAGCCCGCCCCAGTTTCGTACGTGTCTCCTGCTGCCCTCCTTTCGGTCTGTGTCCGGCACCGGGCCTGAACGTCTCGGGTCGTCCAGGAAGTTACGGATCGGTTTGTCTCCATCCATCTATTGTAATCGCAAAACAATCATACAGTTTACAATGAACACAAAGAAAATGGTAGGAGTTTATAAAACAAAGCCAAGTGTCTGTGGGTTTGGTCCACAGGAGGCTCTCATACCCGCTGTCCTCTCTCGTACTCTGCTATTCTCTCCATCTCTTCATTCATCTTCTCAATGTTCTGTCGCCTCTTCTCCTCCCACTCCTGTCCTCAGAACAGCATCGTTAGTTAGACAATTGAATGTTGGATAAAATCAAAATCTTGGCAACTAACATAAACTACATTTACACACGCATCAGGTCAAAACATCCAGATGAAAATCTGAAGTCAGAAGAGCCTCAGACCCCAAACAGAACAAAATCTGCAGTAGTTCTGGAAGTGGAGGCACCGCTGCAGGACATGAACAACAAATGAGCTGTCACACTGAGCAGCATCAGCATCATATAATACCAACACACACCCGATGCCATTACCCAGAGAGAACAACACGTCGCTCTGCTCTGGAGCCCAGCGGTGCAGCAGCACCTGCAGACATGACGCGTTCATGACATCGTTCATTAAGATAAGAAAGCTTCGAAAAGCAATTAGGAGAATTAATAAAAGTGTGACTTCATCATTGGTGAAATTCTAGGAGTCAAATGAAAATTTAATCTAAACTAATCACAGATCAAACTTTGCTGCTGTGTTATTTTAAATCGGCTCCAGCTCTCAAACGTCCCGTGGTTCTGTGATACAGACGTCTCCACCACTCCAGACTCGGCTGCTCCTTCAGCTGCTCATATCGAGCATCAGCCAAGGAATAAACAGTCTACTCTTCAACTGTACGTGTCCAATCACTACCACTGGATTATCACAGTGTCTCACCTTGGATTTCCTGTCCATGCCTCCTCCTGGTGTGCTGCCTCCTCCTCCTCCTCCCCCTCCTTCGCCTCCCCTTCCTCGTCTTCCTCCTCTGCGTCCTTGTCCTCCTGTCTCTCCAGGTTCTCCCTCTCGAGGTGTCCGTGGTTCCCATTCTCTCTTCTCTTGGCGGCCTCCTCCTCTCTGACCTCCTCGACCCAGTCGCCCGGAGCCCGTCCTCCTGGGGGGGCTGTGCCCGTCGCTCTGCCCCCTGGGCCCATCGCTGTCCTCAGACGTCTTTTGGCCACGAGGCGTTGCAGGTTTCCAGTCATTCACAACTCTCTTCTCCTGCAGGAGGTATGACAGCAGTGACGGGACACATCATTCCCTGAATTCAACCACTGGGTGCTTTAATTTTGTTGCCAGACATGAAAGACCAGTGAAGCATTCGAAACTCCGACTCAATGATGAACCAGAGAGGATGTAAACGTCAGACGCCTCCGGGACTTCCGTCCTCCTACAACCTGTAGCTGGGCCTTTACACCAGCAGCCCTCTCTGATTAGCACCTGGCTCAGCTCCCCTGTAGGCTGCAGGATGCCCATTACAAACACGCAAAGCATTTTGTTTTCACTACTGCCACCACTCGGCTGTGAGGTCCAGTGCTGCACATACGGAGCCTTTCTGATGACGGTGAAAACCTGGACGTGCAGTTCAGGTCTATGAAATCGCTGCTCAGCTCTGCGCAGACTCACCTCTGACCTGTTTTTTTGCTAGGCTTGATTTTCATTTTTTGTGCAAAGACGCTTCACACAATCAATCAACAAGTCATTGCAGTTGTACTGTGTTTACAAGTTCTGGGGATCGTTATGATATGACCATGAGAAGTGTATTTGATGTTAAAAAGCTTGGTTCAACTTCCCTCTACGTTATCCTGCTGAAACACAGCAGATATGTCGAAACAAAATCCTTCATCACTAAGCGGCACAGATCCCCCAAACAGTCGATTTGAGTTTGTTTAGATACTTAGGACAGATCACAGGTTCACCGTCTCCTTAGTATCACTTTAAAATTATCTTCAGACCAAGAAATAAAAGCTGATAACTACCAGATGTGTGAGCCCATCACTGACGCAGCTCAATTAGGCTGATGTCTCCTTCACACTCTTACTTCATCTTACAGCCGGTGCGTCGCTTATTATAGAGCGAGGAGGGTAAAATCCTCTCAGAGACAGAGCTGCTGGCAAAAGAGGTGGCTGATATGACGCTGATCTATGATAGATGACAGCAACACAAACGGCTCAATGTCGCCAGGGTTGAGGCAAAACGCTGTTATTTATATCAGTCCAAGTCTTTTCCTTATCCCAGGCAACAACCAGTAAGTAACATTCAAACATGAATGTTCAGTTTTAAGAAGCTACAGTCTCCACAGGCTGTGTCTGTCAGGCTTCTGTTGATGTCAGTAGGTTCCACCAAGTCATCTGCATCTTTAACTCCAGGACTATAATTTATTACTGTACATGATTTAATGTTCACTGTTAACGCTAAAGACAGATTAGAGGAAATAAAACCAGGAGCTTGCAAAGTTTAGGATCCACGGCGGTTCTCACCCCTGCTGGTTTCGAGAGGTCGACCGTGACCGTCAGATTTTCCTTCTCTGTCTTCCTTCTGTCAGCCTCCGGCTCGTGGGGACGTGGTTTTCGAGGCGTTGTTATTGCAATGCCCTCCTGTTCGGCTTTCTTCTTGTCCTCCTCGATTTCCTGTTGTCATAAAGGGATAGAACGAGAGCAATTAGACTGGAGCAATGAGAAACTGTGCAGTTGCTAAGGAACTGAACTAAAAACAAACGCGATGAACGGATCCTCAGAACCTGAGTCAACGTTTTACCATCTCCAGGTTTGCTACACCAGTGATGAAATCTGATTTAATGTCTGACCACTGTTAATAACATATTACATCTAAGTCAATGAAGCAAATACTTCTTTTACATTTTTTTTATTAAAAACACAAAACAGAACATTGAAAGAAAAAAAGGGCTCCAGATGTGGCTGAACATCAGCGTGGGTTCGATTTGATGCAACTCTGGCTTCTCTCCAGTGAATTTAGAACCGAGCAGGTCTGATCTTATGAGAAGCAGCTTCTTCCTGCACACGGTGAATTGACCAGTTGTCAAAAGTGGTTCACTTACTACATCGTCCCTTTGCGTGTGTCAACAAAGATATAAAAAATTATGACTGTGTTCAGTTCAGAAATACTGTGTTTGTGATGTGACCTTGGTGTAAAATAAATCATTTATTTCAGGATTTGTTTTCAGATCACGTCCCAGTAAGAACCAGACGGTTTCTATATCCCTACCTGATACCTCTTGACCAGGGCTTCATTCTTTTTTCTCAGCGCTTCAATTCGTTTGTCCAGCTCAGCATCCTTCTCCTCCTTGGTCTTAAGATCCACCGCCGAAGACTGGTGGAGCAGAGGGACGGTCAGTCTCCAGAATAAGTCTGGCCCGTTATTATTCCCCCATTGGTTAGTATCTCACTCACCATAGCTACCCGCAGCTCTCTTCACATACAGCTGGCCTACTGCCGGTTCCTCCTGACAGAGGGACATACAGAGAATGAAGGAGACAGAGCCTCGCTTCTTTAGTGACTTACATAAAACTAATGCACCAGAGCAGGTAGCTTCATTCCTGATGAACACATTGAGAAACTGTAGTAATTGTCCAACATCAATTTTCACCACAGGCTTTGTGTCCCAGCTCCTCTAGCCCAGTAGAAGTAAACACAATGACCTTTACGTTTAGCCCCGTGTGTGACCTCTAAAATGACTACAAGTAAATAAAGAGTCAAAGAACAATTCTATGAATGACAGATGAACAAGTAATGAAAACACCTGAACCACGGTTAAGCCCTGTTCGCATGGGCCGTTTTTACCCACTCGTTGGCCCGTCTTTACATTGACAGTGGCCCGTCTTTACCCGCTCGGTGGCCCGTCTTCACATTGACAGTGGCCCGTCTTTACCCGTCTTTACATTGATGGTGGCCCGTCTTTACCCGCTCGGTGGCCCGTCTTTACCCGTCTTTACCCACTCGGTGGCCCGTCTTTACCCACTCGGTGGCCCGTCTTCACATTGACAGTGGCCCGTCTTTACCCACTCGGTGGCCCGTCTTTACCCACTCGGTGGCCCGTCTTCACATTGACAGTGGCCCGTCTTTACCCACTCGGTGGCCCGTCTTCACATTGACAGTGGCCCGTCTTTACATTGACAGTGGCCCGTCTTTACATTGACAGTGGCCCGTCTTTACCCACTCGGTGGCCCGTCTTCACATTGACAGTGGCCCGTCTTTACCCGCTCGGTGGCCCGTCTTCACATTGACAGTGGCCCGTCTTTACATTGACAGTGGCCCGTCTTTACATTGACAGTGGCCCGTCTTCACATTGACAGTGGCCCGTCTTTACCCGCTCGGTGGCCCGTCTTTACCCGCTCGGTGGCCCGTCTTTACCCGCTCGGTGGCCCGTCTTTACCCGCTCGGTGGCCCGTCTTCACATTGACAGTGGCCCGTCTTTACCCGCTCGGTGGCCCGTCTTTACCCGCTCGGTGGCCCGTCTTTACCCGTCTTTACCCGCTCGGTGGCCCGTCTTTACCCGTCTTTACCCCCTCGGTGGCCCGTCTTTACCCGGTGACGTCGGTGCAGCTGATCACAGGTGAGGCGTTGATGACGAACAACGCGTCCCTAAAGCGTCAGTAAGCGCATTATAGCCGCACATCTAACCAGACTGAGCCACAGCAGCAACGTTAAAGCAGGATATACACCCAACTACGCTATTAAAGACGACCATTACTCCAAGTGTGAGTTTGACTCTGGTCTGTGGACAGTAACACAACCACACCGAACCATGTCTGCCCCAAAACAAAGCGCCGAACCCGCCACGAAGAAAACGCGTTACACGGAGAGACACACGAACGACACAAGCGACAAGCGGTTTATGTATTAGGTTCATGTATAATATAGTTTAAATTCCCAACTTAATTCTATTACCTTTATCGCGGGGAGGGTTCAACGAGTGGACAGTGAAACGTTTGGACTCGTTGCCAATTTGTGCGCCTCACAGTGTCCTCATTATGTGACTTCCGGTAGCCGCGGCTGACTTCCTGCCAAATAAAGGCCCTTCTCTGGGACGTTAAAGAGACAGAGTCGCTTACCGGCCAGGTCGCTCCACTTCGTTCTTGCATTAATACCGCTAACGATTCTCTCAAACTTTAAGCGCTTTAAAGATGTAACAAACAAAAGGCATAAAAAAAACAGCACAACTCAAGGATATTTAGTGTTTTCACAAGTGCAGTTTGCCAGTCGTCCACCAGAGGCCGCTGACGGAAGGCAAATGAACTTGACCTACATTAATGAGGCCTGATACACAAATACACAAATGTGAACTTCACTAACTGTAAATTGCAAATCCGTTCACAGTGAATTCGTTTACAGTAAATCCATCATTCGATATGACAGACATTGCTGAAATAATATTACATCGTGTGATTTGTGTGAATTTTTAGGGTGATTTTAGTTACGTCATTGCCCATCGTGCCCATGCACATGTCGCCTCTGACTGTCCAGTTTTATACACACATATCAATATCAACAGGATGATAATTCATTCCGTTTGATATCTGAACAGACATTAGATGATGATTTGTGTAATGATTTCATCTATTCTTGCTAATTGTGCTATCACAACACCACAACGTTACAGTGGGAAAATAGCGAAGGTAAATAATACAACTAATCAAGAATTATGACCCAAACTAGATTCATACTGGAGCCATTCTTATCTCCTATCACATTTACTAATGCTATCATTTTAAATGAAGATCCACTCTTCACTTTAGTTTTTCCTGTAATATTAACGCCTGATTTAAATAGAGAACTCTAATTGGTTAGGACAGAATAACACACAGCTGGCATGAGTCCAACTGTCCACAAGACACAACTGATACAAACTGTTATAAATAGCAGGCTGTCTTCTTCCACAGATATAAAATACTATGGCTTGAACAACCTCTGCCTCTATACACACACTGTGACACACACTTACACACAAATATTGTGACTGTGACACACACACACACACTGACAGACTATCATGTGGCCCAGTTTCAGTGGACACAGTCATAACAAACAGCGCTGTTGTTAGGCAGAGCACTGAGTAATGACCACGCAGGATTTGTTAATCACCTGAGAAGATCGTGCAACCAGAGCTGCGTATCTGTACAAGGGCATCACCAGCAGACACACAGAAAGGACCTGCTGCCAAGGTAAAGGTGGAGCCAAACAACAGGCGGCAGCATCGTTTACACTGATAAGACGGATCAAATGTCCCCCAGAGGGAACGAACTGGATGAAACCCAACAGAACCACACAAACAGAGTCCAGCATGTTTTAACATGGGACATTCATACACAAAAGAACTGCTGTAAAAAACAAACTTTACAAAAGTTTAGAAGATAATTTGCCAAACTTCTGCTTGTTTCCTCGTTGCATAAGTTACAGGCTTAATCCCTGGATGCAGCAGTGGACTGTGATAGTTTCCCTACGTGCTGCTGCATATGTGTGCTATGTGTCCCACGCCTGTGATATGGGTCCCACGCGTGTGCTATGGGTCCCACGCGTGTGCTATGGGTCCCACGCGTGTGATAGGGGTCCCACGCGTGTGCTATGGGTCCCACGCGTGTGCTATGGGTCCCACGCGTGTGATAGGGGTCCCACGCGTGTGCTATGGGTCCCACGCGTGTGCTATGGGTCCCACGCGTGTGCTATGGGTCCCACGCGTGTGCTATGGGTCCCACGCGTGTGGCGTCTGTGGTGGTTTGAAGACCTTGAAGTCTGAGGTTTCCCTCCAATTATGAACATTATCCCAACATCTCATACTGCACGTGGTCAAAAACCTACTTTGGTGCAGTCTTACATTAATATTATATTTGAAATAACTGAATGAAGAGGTAATTTCATCATAAGGTCCAAATAGCATTAATGATGTAATAAAACAATAAAACATAATCATAGTACAGGGACGATTCTTGTGAAAACCAATAATGTGACTTCACATGACAAACGTTTGACCCATCTCAGTGTGATTTAATAGAACAAACCTTTGATACAACCACTATTATGAAATGGAACCTGAAGTTGACCTAGACGATTTGACCCACATTGATGTCATTTGTTTAAAGCTGACTTCACATGATGTTTCCTGGTCGTTGGAGGTCATTTGAAAGTCATGTGCAGCCACATAACCCATATTATAGCATCCAGTAACATGAGGACATGAAGGCATTCTAGCTGTTATATAACACGTCATGTCAACTCACAGACAAAAAAAATATAATAATCCTCCTGCTTTGTCCATTGTTGTTGTTTATGTCTCCCTGTGAACCCTTGTTTAATTATGCTGCAGCTCCACGTGCTGGTTTTAAATGGCAGCCCTGAGCAGCGCTGTGGATCCCCTTACAGTCCAGCCTGGATGCTGAGGGGGACTCAGAGATGAGCTCATCGCCAGGAGAGCCAAACAACAGCCTCCCCCGGCGATAACATGAGCGCTCTGGAGGCTCTGAGCCCGAGCTTCTTCTGTTGATCCAAACGCTGGGTCGTTTTCAGCTGAATCATCCAGTCATCAGGGAAAGTCACATCTCCTCTGGGACGTTCCACCCTTCTTAAACAGCCTCATTCAGTGTCGCTGGGATTTCACCAGGTTTTTTAGGATTGGCTGGATTATCCTTGTTTACAGTTCTAAAAGGGCTTCAGACCCGATTCAGCCAATCACTGTTGAATTCTGCCCTGCTTGATGTAAAGGAGAGATTTGATTCTTTGGCCTAATTTATACAAATGCAGTAGCAAAATGAAAGTATGTCAAAGTAAGTAAAGTAAGAAAGTAATGAAAGTAATAGACCTGAACATGTTCACTAAAGCGTTAGGTGTTGTATCTCGGTGGAGGCCAAGCGTCCTCAGGGTCGTCTTGGCTTCAATGTGTCTTTATTGGAAACAGGAACCTCCACAACCAAAGAACCCGTGAGTGGAGGTGTAAAGCGCTGATGCACATTCCTCCAAATTGTGTTGACCTGTCTTGTCACAACAGGGATTAGCTGTTCACACACACACACACGCACGCACGCACGCATGCACGCACGCACGCACGCACGCACGCACCCACACACACACACACACACACACACACACACACACACACAGTCCATCTGTCCGACTCAGTTTGAGGTGACATGAATGAGGTAATGCTGACGCTCTGTAGAACCTTTCAGGAACCCTCTGTGCATCATTGTGGCGTGGGACCCATATCACACGCGTGGGACCCAAATCACACATGCATCTAGAGGTGAAGCCTGTAACTCTCTTACTTTGTGTGTGTGTGTGTGTGTGTGTGTGTGTGTGTGTGTGTGTGTGTGTGTGTGTGTGTGTGTGTGTAGAGTTTGTCCTTGCATGTTGGTGAATTTGTGGAGTTTTGATCAAGGTCTAAATAAAAGTGAAATAGATCTGTGTTTCATCTGTCGAGAGCCAGTAACCCGACAGCCGTGGCTTCTGTCGGTCCCAGAGGAAATAATAATCCATTCAAAAATGTTCCCCAAGCCTTCAGGAACTGTGTGTTGGAGGTGCTGATAGATGTCACTGAAGGGAAGCATGATCTGCAGTAAAACTAGGCTCAGCTCAGACCTGTACCCTCTATCATTGTGCTCTGATCTCAGATCACTGGGGCCTGTGGTCCTTCTACACTCATTTACAGAATCTCACGGCCTTAAGACTAATTCTACAGTTAATATTACACATGTACAGTGTGACATCCAAACGCAACGGGATGCTGCTTGTTGTAATTGCTCTGTATGACAGTTCAACCTCATAAGAAATCACACATTTACATGTTCACAACCAATGAGCCACAGTCACAGTCACAGCCAAGGAAAAAAAAATAAATGAAGTACTATATTATAATAACTGAAGCTTTGAAAACATGAACGTATTAACTAAACGTTTACTGACCTATAAAAGAAAATATATAACAGTTATGTAACAGTTTGTCCTTAAAGTTCAGTTAAGTCAGTGTCACATGAGCAGAATTTGTGTGTGACAGTGTGTGACACGGGTCAAAGGTCAGCATGACGCTGTAGTCACATATGACATGTTCACCTGGGTTTAACCTTTGCTTTGGTCCTGTAAACAGTCTGCCGTTTAGCCCACTAGACCTCTTATTTCCATCATGTGCAGGTCATGGGTCTGAGTGGGTCCACAGCTGACTCAGACGGGTCAGGGTGAGATTAGGTTCTGAGTTTGAGTGGAGCAACGAGCCCAGAGAGAGAAAGGAGTGACCTGATTTTTCTGCAGAGGTGAGACACAAGATGGCAAATTTATCACAACCACTCGGGTCCAGTTACCTGTTGGAGAGAGATGGAGCATGGGTGAGAGGGGGAGACGCAGGTGAGTGTGTGTGTGTGTGTGTGTGTGTGTGTGTGTGTGTGTGTGTGTGTGTGTGTGTGTGTGTGTGTGTGTGTGTGCATGCGTCTCTCCATTCCACGGCTGCACTCAGGTTACAAACATACACACAAAACAATGTTGATGATGCAGCTTGGAACCAAACACCTGCAGGTGACCTCATCGCCGGTGGCACCGGCCCGGTTGGCATCAGCAGGTGCACTGCTGCCGGGCCAAAGCTGCAGGAATCTGCATGAAGAAACATGAATCACAGAGTTTGGAATCATCTGTTTGAAGGTCAGTTTGACTCCTGAGGAACAGCATCTTTTGGGTCCTGGACATAAAAACACATTGAATTTCATACTGTGACTTTGGAAATAAGACAATTCAAGAATTGCTTGCAACATGACATTTTCTTGTTAAAAGACTCTGGGGCTTTGTTTTGGCTCAACTGAAGGAGCTGTTGTAGTACAAGTGTGAACACGGAGTCCAACTTCCCAAAATCAAACAGAGCCCCAGGAGGATTGCGTTAGCGTTCATGATCTAGTCTCTACAACCACCGCGACGCGAGCTGCTGTCTGTTTGGAGGCTGACACAGGAAACTCGCCCGGGCATGTACCTGATAGACTGAGCCTCCTCAGAGCAAGGGGGTGTGCACCAGTCTGCTGGGTGGGGGGGTCCTGAGCCAAGCCCACTCAACAGCTGGACCAGTCTGCTGGGGGGTCCTGAGCCAAGCCCACTCAACAGCTGGACCAGTCTGCTGGGGGGGGGTCCTGAGCCAAGCCCACTCAACAGCTGGACCTTGGGCCCTCATGCTCTGCCTCCGTGGGGCGTGTCCACAGGACAATGATGTCAGGGTCAGGGGTTGAGGTAATGGGGGCTTCAGGAGTCATTCGCGATGCTAATACGTCCTGCTTGGTCTTCAGTCTAAGGGAGGAAAAGTCCTGAACAATTAACTTTACAGCTGGTGTCTCTCATGAAAATCATTTATTAGGAAAAGGGGTTAAACAAATCTATCAAGCAAATAAAAAGGTATTTTACCAAAGCTTCAAATGCAGATGACATTAAATAACATCTAAACATAGTCTGTAAATAGTCTGTAAAGCTAATAATAAAAATGACTGGACTCCTGTATTGGCTCTTTAAAATAAGTCAGTGCAACTACCTTTTAGGCAAAATGCATAGAAACAGTGCTGCCTATGGGAACATCTTCACTTACAATCCATTATTTATTGTGTTGTGATGCTGTTGTTGCTACTGCGACCGGTGAATTATCTCATTAGCATCACCGTCAGAGATAGCGCTACACAGACACAGCAGTGGAAGTTTAAAGGCCGTGATCTACGTTAGCACTCTTCTCCAAACCTTAACCCCTTCACTAACAACACACTGAAATCTGTGCATCACAACAGGAAAGAGCTTTGTTACATGAACACCTTCAGACCCAAATAACAACTTTCTGGATGTTGAGACGGAGCTAATGGAGTCAACACACTCCTACACTCATTGTGTTGGTTCACAGCTGCTCCACATGTGTCAAACTGGGGGAAGTCAGCTGGGGGGTGTTTGTTGACTGTCACAAGGTGATGAGAGAGGAGATGAAAGATGAGATGGAAGGAAGCGCAAATACTGAGGATAATGACTGATAAAAGACTGTACCTGGTCTAAATACGGTAGAAAGGCTTTTAATGACACTAAAGCTTGCTGCATTAACTTCATAAGCATAGACAGACATGAATATAGATGTGTAAATAGAGCAGATTATGAAAATGCTGCTACACAGAGATAAAATAAAGGGGGGGGGGGGCGCAGCATCTCGGGAGGGAGCATGTCAGCACTTGTCGTGGAAGAGGCAAAGGACGGCAGTAAAGTTAACCAAACAACCCAATTGATTAAGCTTTCAAAATAAAAGCAATATTTTGTTGCGTCTTTTAAAAAAATCCTAATAATTTTGAAACGAAAATTAGCATGACTCAAGCACACAAGCTGCGACAAAGTTGTGGTAAGGTCACAAATGTGTTATATAAATGTGCTCTTATGTTTCCTAACCTCAAGAGAGTAAAATGTTTTTCAACGAGGCCGATCGCTGAACAGGAAAAGCTTTATTCTGAAAGGATTTCTGCATACAGGATCCTCCTTCGCCCTGCTATAAAAGCATAGCCGGGGAGCGCGCGGACTCAAAGTACTCCATCAATCGGTGCGTCACCTCGTTTGTTCAGCGTGGACACATATAAAGGTTTTGGTTGGTTCATTAGCGAATATGAAAACGTAAAGAGAAATCGACAAGCTAAGATGGAGGAACGCGTTCTTCCCTGAGTGGACTCCTCCGCGTCCTGATGCTTCGCCGGACGCTTCAGTTGCTTGTTTTCGTCACGTTTTATCTGCTACCGTCGCTTTTGAGTTGCTCACTGCTTCACCACGGATCGTCCGATAGACAAAGTAAGTGTTGCACATTGGTTAAACCGCTTTTTACTGCAGCAGAAGTTGGACGAGTTTGACTTCGTGAAGTTGCATCATCTGCTCAGCTGTGAGAAAACCTGTAAAGTTCGCTAGCTTACAGCTCGTTAGCAACAGATCCTTCGCTAACACATCAGCGTAATAACGCTGATGTGTTGCTTTTATTCGGATGCGTCTCGTTCATATTACACCTTTGTAACTGAACAGACCGTCAGATAACGGTACAGAAAGTAAACGTGTTAAAACATAAACTGAAGTCAACATTGAAGTGGGGTGGCACCATTTTATGGATTTAATAAGTAAAACGATTGGTTTTATTCATTTTTGTACCCGGTCAGAATAATTTGACTAAATAACCACGTGACTAAATAACCTCGATGACACCTTAACGGAGGCGTTATTCAGACCGGCTCCGTTACCGTCGTTAGAATTGCTACGCAGGTTCGTGTGTTTTTTTCTTGTGAGCAAGCGTCTCTCCTCCCCAAGTTACTGCGCGCGCGATCCGAGTCTCGTGCTTGGGCGGCGACACTGATTTGTTTACAAACACAAGTCTCATGCTCCAGAGACGGAGCTACTACTGCCCCCTGCAGGCCTGAAGGAGAATGCAGGCTAGAAACAATAGGTGCTAAAATTAGACTTGACTGTTTCTGTTTACTTTCCGTTTATGGTCTGAATACTTTCATTTGTAGTTATATAAGTCCTGGTATCCTTTGTATGGTATTATTCATAATATATATTATATATATAATTGTTATATATAATTGTTCTCTAGACAACAAATTCATTGATTCATTGAATTCATTCAAAATGCTGTTTTTCCATTTTGTGGTAAATAGTAAGTTAATAAGTTACATAGATGTTTGAAATCAGTGCCAGCTGAGTGAGTTTGGTAACATGTGGTTCTATATGCATGATTCTACCGTGTGTCCTTCTTGTGATCAGACTACTGCTGACATGGCTCGTGCAGAGACCATCCAGAGTGTTGGGCAGCCTGGACGAGGAGGTAGCAGCCTGCTGCCCCGCCACAATAGCTGCCGCTTGGAGCTGCCTTGCCTCTTTCACACCACTGGCTCTGGGACCGGTACCGCTGCCGTACACCTGTACCGTAATAACCGCCACCTGCACACTTTGCAGGGTCTCTGTGTGTTTCACTCACCCTTCCCCTGCCCAGAGGGCCAGGATGAGCTCCAGACCCACCAGCAGCCACCTGCATTCGCGCCAACACCTCCTCCTTCTCCGCTCTGCAATCAGAGGGAAGACAGGGGTGGCACTGCCGTTGCACCCAGTGCCTTGTCAGAGGACCAGTCAGGTAAGATATGCTGGGGAAACAGGGAAACCAGAGCTGCCTAAGGCCAAATTGGCTGCGTAGGGGAGAGAAACATAAGGGCTTGTACCCTGTTGTTCATGCTGAGTTCTGTATCCAAGCATTTCAGCAATTATTTAGGCTGTGGGACTAATGGGCATCTGCAGGCTCTGCATAGATCTATGCTCTTACGTTGGCTGCAGGTTCTGGACAGTTGGGGAAACAACCACAAAACTTAGTTTACCATTGAAACCTCTTCCTTTAGAAGACTTTGTTTTTGCCATCAGTTACCAGGGCAGTATAAAGTCTGTGTATGGATGAGGGTGAGTATATTACAAATACACGAGTAAGAGATGTGTTACTTTCTAAGTGGTGAAACTAAAAGGATTCACATGATTCAGACTTAAAACTTTCCAAACCGGTTTTGTGCTCCAGACCATTTGTTACTGTGTGTCTGTGTCTGTGCGTCTGTTTGTTTCTGTGCGTCTGTCTGTCTGTCTGTCTGTCTGTCTTTAATGCAGTGGGAGCAATGAGGAGGAGGAACAATGAAAATAACCAGTACTGTTCCATTATATAAAAAACTAAATCTATGTTCTTTTCCTCATAGACTTATGTACTGTATATAAATTAGCTGGGAAACAGTTAGAGAAAGTTCTGAATGTTGGGGGAATTCAGGTGGCAGAGCAGGTTACTGCTTAAACAGGTTTCTGGCACTGAACCACAGTTTTTAACAGGTTTGAAGCCATGTAAACAATGAAATTGCCCCCTCCCATCAGCTGTGGGTCAGCTGAGCGTCTCAGGCATGTTCAGACTTGTCCTCTGCACAGTGGCTGCAAGAAGAAACAGTCAGCAGCATTTCCTCCTGCTGTGAAGAGCTCAGTCAGTCAGTAGCTAAGCACTGAGCCACGGCAGCAGTCACTCCAGTCTGGTTGTTATTTTGTCAGAAAATTAGCTCAGGTGAATTGTCAGTGTTCTGTAGTAAGTTACTGATCAGTCATAGTGAAATACTTGTTAACAAATGTCATGCCAATTAACAAATAAAACCCCAAAGAAACAAGTATAACAAATGAATTATTCACTTGATGGTTGATCATTGAGGGTCTAGTCACTCAACATGTGTCACTCTGAAGTCATAAAAAGTGGAGGTAATGTGTAATCTCAGTTTTAGATTGTTGTTTGTTAAAGTATTTAGGGAGCTCCCCATCAAGACCTCTTCCTCAGCTTGTTAGTCAATGTGGGTCAGTCTGTTTTGATTTTTAATTCCACCCCCACCCACCGACCACATCACCCTGCTGTCTCCTGGCTCCCATGTTTGACTGGTCAGGGATTCTTCCTCTGTCACCTGGTCAGACTGTCAGCCTATCAAGCAGACAGGCCCGTCCCCAGCCCCACCCTCATCTTCTGGGCCAGCCAATCACAACTCAGCCCTCCATTCTGTCAGCCAATTGCGTACAGACGTCTCAAGGATTGCTGTTTTAGAGTTACCTTGGCAACAAGCCAGGATTTCCCCAATTGTTTTCTATTGCTCTCTCTCCTCTCTTTCTGTCTCTCCATCTCTCTCTGTCTAGTCACCTGCATCTTTAAGGATCAGTTGTAATCCTTCTAGCAAAGCAGATGCTGTGGTTGCCAGGGGTGCTCGTTTCTGTGGCAACTAGAGTTGTGGTTGCTTCATAGAGGAGATGTGATTGGATACATTAAAAAAAAAAATTTAAACAGAATTAGCATCTAATAAGATAAATTTTATATATATATATATATATATATATATATATATATATACACTAGGTAAATAAGAAGTAGTGATTTCCAAACAGATATAATAAGACCACTTTCTTTATTCAGTCAGTGGTAAAATTCCAATTAATTAAACTTTGTAGTCTATTTAAATTTGGGTTATTCGTTGGGCCTTTGGTTAATAATAACATATAATATAATAGATTGTTTTGAATAAAATGTTTTTGAAGCAGTCACATCAAGGTGTGTCCATTTCATAAAGTCATGTTTGAACAGACAGAACATACAAGCACCTATCTGTTTAAAAAAACAGACGCATGCTTGCACATACAGAACCTCCAGCACCTCATACCAGACTTATTAAGCAGATTAAGAGATTACTCTCCCAAGTTCCATGAAGAGGAAAATAAGTTACCGTCACCCCATCAGGCTTCTTAACGATGTGTGTGACATTCGCAGAGGGCATAATCACCTTAGTGGGAGCAGTTTGTTGGCATGTCCACAGTAAAACTAAAAGTAAAAAATATACCTACATCCTGCATAAGGCTGTAGCAGAGACAGTAAACACTGGGGTATTTGGGTGTTCCTCAGAGCTCGACATTGGGCACTTTGTTTTTCTGCTTATACAAAAGACACGTAAATGAAGCTGTGCTTCATCCAAACACATTGAGATGAAACATTTGACATGTTTTTACCTCTGCTGTTATTGCTGTTAATGTTTCTTTGGGTGTAAAAGTTTGATCAGGAGCAGGGGCTGCAAGTTAACTTCAGCAAGACAGACTATTTGCTTTGATTGGTTGCATTTAGATAAAAAACACATTTTACATGTAATACAAGTAAAAATACACTTTAAAATGTGTGCATGTCATTTGTCCTCCATTCTCCCTGTGAAATCACATTGTTGAGGAACGTACTGATCAGTAACGGGGTAAAACCAGGGCATGTATGATGTATTTGCTCAGTAAACAAGACTCTGCTTTTTGGAAGCTTGTTGCTGTGTGTACACATCCCCTGACAGGAGGTGTTGTCTTTAATGACTAAGGACACCATTAGCAGCACTGTCTGTTGACCCCTAAATAAACATTTGTCTCTTTTCATTGTAAGACACATGTGAGTCAGAGCCTGAGGTAAAACAACTGAGCGAGGAGCATAAAGGAGCGTTTTTACTTAGTTGTTTTATTAATATTCCAGGCTATGAGATAGAGGAGCACCAGGGCACCTTCAGCAGGCAGGGACCTCTGCCCGACCTGCTCCCCCGGAACGAGCATCCACCCTGGCCTTCCCCACCCCACAGAGCCCCCAGGGGAGAGGCGGTGCAGGAGATGGAGGTCAGGAGAGTGGCCAACCAGCTGAGGGCCATTGGAGACGAGTTCAATGCCACAGTCCTCCGCAGAGTGGTAAGAGGCATGACTGGGTTTGTTTCAAAGTGCATAGTCTAATACTGTCACCAGAAGAAAGACAGCAAGAAGTAAAGCTCACCTCAGTAACGTGACCTCTGCACCTCCACCTTTAAGCCTCCAGCTTGTAGTTTGATTTCACAAAAGCTTTTCCCCTTGTTATGAGACCATCATTCCGTGCATCCAACCTGATGAAGGAACCAAAGGAACTAAATATCCAGCTATTACCAGGTTTTAGGATGACCAAATTGCTTATTTACTGCAAAACTGGACAAATTGGAAATACACTACCTCTACGTTTGTTAAAGCTATTTTACCTAATGTACACAAAATGTATACCCTTCCTTTTAATGTGTGACCATTTTAAATTACAAAGGATCAACAGAACTTCTACAAGGTGTAGAGAAAACATTACAGTTAATAACAAAAGGTGTCATGACCCGCTATTCAAGATGGCAGCTCAAACTTGAGCAGACGTGGTTAAACATCAGCAGACGTGGCCAACATGGCTAAACATGGCAGGCGTGGCTAAACATGGCAGGCGTGGCTAAACATGGCAGGCGTGGCTAAACATGAGCAGGCGTGGCTAAACATGGCTAAACATGAGCAGACGTAGCTAAACATAAGCAGATGTGGCTAAACATAAGCAGAGTGTGGCTAACATGGCTAAACATGAGCAGACGTGGCTAACATGGCTAAACATGAGCCCACGTGGCTAACATGGCTAAACATAAGCAGACGTGGCTAACATGGCAGGCGTGGCTAACATGGCAGGCGTGGCTAACATGGCAGAGCGTGGCTAACATGGCAGGTGTGGCTAACCTGGCAGGTGTGGCTAACCTGGCAGGTGTGGCTAACATGGCTAAACAAGAGCAGAGTGTGGCTAACCTGGCAGGTGTGGCTAACCTGGCAAGTGTGGCTAACATGGCTAAACAAGAGCAGAGTATGGCTAACATGGCAGGCGTGGCTAACATGGTTAAACATGAGCCCACGTGGCTAACATGGCTAAACATGAGCAGACGTGGCTAACATGGCTAAACATGAGCAGACGTGGCTAACATGGCTAAACATGAGCAGACGTGGCTAACTTGGCTAAACATGAGCAGACGTGGCTAACATGGCAGGTGTGGCTAACATGGCAGGAGTGGCTAACATGGCTAAGCAAGAGCAGAGTGTGGCTAACCTGGCAGGTGTGGCTAACATGAGCAGGCGTGGCTAACATGGCTAAACATGAGCAGACGTGGCTAACATGGTTAAACATGAGCCGACGTGGCTAACATGGTTAAACATGAGCCAACGTGGCTAACATGGCTAAACATGAGCAGACGTGGCTAACATGGCAGGTGTGGCTAACATGGCAGGCGTGGCTAACATGGCTAAGCAAGAGCAGAGTGTGGCTAACCTGGCTAAACAAGAGCAGACGTGGCTAACATGGTTAAACAAAACAGACGTGGCTAACATGGCTAAACATGGCAGACATGGCTAAACATGAGCAGGCGCGGTAACATGGTTAAACATAAACAGATGTGGCTAAACATGAGCAGGCGCGGTAACATGGCCACAGTAGCAAATACACGAGGATAAAGCCCAAATAAAGACCTATCCTTACCACATGAAAGTGGATGAGGCAGCACCGACTGGGGGGCTGAGGGTATTTAAGGGGGAAACAGGGGCAGCCTTAGGTGTGTGGAAATGTCCTGATTGCACAATGAGTTCACTGAGGGAAAGAGAGGGAGCGGGTGTGGTCCAGAGCTGAGGGGATGGTGAGATCCTGACCAAAGGTTCAAACTAATGAGCTTCACATCGTCTTCTCTCCACCTGAGCTGAGGAGCTGTGTCTGAGTTTCACCAGTCCCCTCTAACACACTGAGCGTCCAGTCCACTCGCTTGCTCGTCCGTGTTTGTGTAAGTAATTTGAGTAATTAATGAGGCGGTGAAGACGATGTGTGTGCGTGCGTGCGCGCGCGCATGCGTGCGTGCGAGTTATCTCTTCTTTTACGCAGCTCTCATTTGTTTATTGCTCTTCTGTTCTTTCTTTGTTTATCTCATCAGACCTTTCACCTTTCCTACCTTCCTGCATTTGCAGTTTCCTTTGTTAAATGTTTATAATTTATTATACAGTTTCATTTATAACTATAAATGCATTGGGAAAACTCGTCACTGTTCACCTGTAGTCATGAACCCAGACACAGAAATAATTTGTTTTTAATAAATTGTTCTTCATTGTTACGTCTTCATCAGCCTCTCCCTCCCTCTGTGCCGCAGATCGTGCGAAGCGTTGGCAACAACCCCGCTCTGCTCTCTCTCCCTCCCCCTCTCCCTCTCTCTCTCTCTCTCTCTCTCTCTCTCTCTCCTCTCTCTCCCTTCTCCTCTCTCTCCCTCCACCTCTCTGCTCTCTCTCTCTCTCTCTCCCCTCCTCTCTCTCTCTCTCTCTCTCTCCCCCCCCTCTCTCTCTCTCTCTCTCTCTCTCTCTCTCTCTCTCTCTCCTCTCTCTCGTCTCCTCTCTCCCTTCTCCTCTCGCTCCCTCCACCTCTCTGCTCTCTCTCCCTCCACCTCTCTGCTCTCTCTCCTCTCTCTCTCTCCTCTCTCTCCCTCCACCTCTCTGCTCTCTCTCCTCTCTCTCTCTCCTCTCGCTCCCTCCACCTCTCTCCTCTCTCTCCCTCCACCTCTCTCCTCTCTCTCCATCCTGCTCTGCACACAAACAAAGATGACGTCAACCACTCTGGGCTCTCTCTCACTTCATGAGGGCGTAACAGGCTGAGTGCAGACGCGAGCAGCAGGTTTCTGCTCTCGCTGGACTTTCTCCTGCCTGTCTGTCTGATGCTGCTGGTGCGTGTGTGCATGACAGATACTGGAATGTGAACAGGAAGTAGTGTATGTGCTGTTTACTACCCAGCTGGCCCAAAACACTGTCACATTTGGAAACAAAGAGGGAGGGAGAGGAGGAACCACAGACGGATCACAGCAGCACCTTCACTCACAATCACACTTTCGCCTTGTTTGGGCTGCGCTGTTTATATCTCATTATTCCGGCCCGGTTTCCCCCCCCCCCTCTCTCTCTCTCCTTCTCTCTCTCTCTGCTCCATCCCTCTCCTGTCTTATTGTCTTCCCAAAAATGACGACGTCATAACTTTTTAATGTTTATTCCTTGACTTGAAGTTGCAGCTGTGTTTACACTTGTTTCGTATAAGCTTCAGCATCCTGACTTCCTTAATATGATCCAATGTTGTGTTGATCTGAGCCGACATCCCTGTTTCTGTCTCTGGCAGAATGCTGAGCCACACTGGCGGGACTGGAGAGACGTCTGCAGAGGACTCTTCAGCTTCATCACCCAGACTCTAAGCACTCTCTACCGGCTGACGTAGGTGGCAGCCTACTGGTTGCTGCACATGACTACGACGCCCTTAAATCAGACAATTTCTAGAACAAAGACTTTGGAAGATGAGCAGCTAGAGATTTTGGTGCCACCTGTCGACTGGATCAATGTGCAACCTGTGCAAATGGGTGTCTGTCTGTCTGTCTGTCTGTCTGTCTGTCTGTCTGTCTGTCTGTCTGTCTGTCAGTCTGCTGGTACAGACTGCTGCTGACGGACTGATCTCTTTTGCCTGTGTACTTTGTATGTTCATGCCTTGGGGTGGGCTCTTTATGTAGCAGCGAGTGTGTGTGTGTTTTTGTGTGTGACAGACCTGGGGTGTGGTCAGCGTATGTTCCACTTTTGGTGAATACATTTGATTCAGTCATGTCTTCTTGAATGGGGAAACTTTCTATTTGGCAGAATAGTCACATACGACTTTAATCTGTGGTCTGATGGGTGCACGTTACTGTTGTGTCTTGTTTTACATCTCATTCTTCTAAACTGTGAAACTGGACCCTGTGGATGCATCGCAAGGAAAAGTCGGGCCTTCCTCCAGTAGGGAGCAGAGCGCAGAGTGAATTGCTTGAAACTTAAAAAAAGCTTCATCTTGATATATGACGTGCCTTTGAGCCCAGCACCACGTTGAGGCCTAATCTCCAACACCCGGACAATCACACACACACATGCAGGGATTTCCCACTTTACATTCCTCCAAACGTTCGTGCTGCCAGTGTTGGGGCTGGCAGGGTCACAGTGTTTGTAGTTACTTGATCGTTTGTAGATATTCTTTTGTAAGATAAAATCTGATGGAGCCAGAGCTGACTGTGTTTGCTGAGGATCCTTATATTTCTGAGCGTGAACAGCGAAACAAGTCTGAATTTAAATCCAGTGGATTTAAGATGGTATTGAAAGAGTTAAAGTAAAATGTAGGATCTGGATCTATTGACTGTGGAAGGTATTTGATAATGTTTAATAAAATTACCCTTTGGTTGTTTGATCGTTTTCTTACAGTTCAGGAAAATGTCTGTATAATATAAACGCTCATATTTGAAGATAATTTATTTTGGGAAGTAGCCGTTTTGTAGCTCGGTTTTTGATTTCTTGAACGTTTTCATTTGTTATGTAATGTATTATTTATTTTTTTTACATTGCTGGTTGGAACTATGAATTAAGCTGTAATGAGAGGGGATGTCACCATGGAAAGCTATCGCTTTGAGAAGCAGAAAATGTTCCATCTGACAAACTGACACATTTTGTCCGGTGGTAAAAACAAATCAGTTCAGATGGTACTGTGTTGTCGAGCGCTTCATTATAACAGGATTACTGAAATGAGCTTTAAAAACAGACTTAAGTGTCCTTTACTGTAAAATCCACACCAAAACACAAAGTCAACTAAAACTGATGTATTTTCTGTGAATGTGTTTCTCTTCTAGTTTAAAGCACAAAGAAATCAGGCATTGCAGACTGTTAGTTGTCAAACAGCTTAAACTTGACTCAGCTGCAAGAAAAAAACGTCACAGAACATTCAGCTGTGATGTCGGGTTCGTACCAGAACTGGAACACGTGTGTGGCGTAGTCTGGATATGAGCTGAGGGACGGGATGACACGCTTGGCTTCACATGCCGATCAGGTTTTCTTTTGCCTTACGTTAGTGGTTGTTTTACAGTAGATGTATAAAGTCGTTACACCGCCTGCAGATGTTCAACATGTGGCTCAGCGGAGGACACGACGCACGCTCGTGTTTTTGTATCCGCTGTGAATCGCTCCGTGGTTCAGGAATCCTGAACCACCGTGCTCAGTGTCAGTCACAGTGTATCCGCTGGTTTTCAACTGTTTTCTATTGTTAACTTTCTACATGAATTTTGTACTTTTTTCTTTTTTATACAATAAAAGTGATGAACATGCTGTTGACCTGATGTGTGTGTCATTACTTGTAGTCCATGTGTGAATTCAGTTCCTGTGACACATCTAGGGCTGCTTTATCCACAATATTAGACTGCGTTCTTGTTAAAAGGCTTCAGGATCTCTGGGAGCACATCAATGAGCTGGAATCAGGTTCTGGATCCACTGATGTCGCAGTGATGATATTACTTCACATACATGAGTTTGTATTTGTTTAAAATACTTTATAGTATTTCTTTATAGTTTTGATAAATTTACAGGAGATCACTCAAGGACACACTGTGAAGTTTGAATACCTTAAGTTAACTCTGTGGTTCAGCCTACGAATGTTTTGAGTAGATGAACGTATTCTGGAGACGTGCTGTAGGCAGATGTTTGGTTTTCTGCTGTGACAGGAGGGACAGATGTTGCTGTCACATCTGGAGAGATTAGCAGCTGAGAGGAGGTGAAGACACTCTGACGAGCAGCAGGACAATCTGGTGCAGGATGTGACACAACGCTGACAACATGTTGTGACTGTCAGTGTCCAAAACAGGAGTTTAGCCACAGACCAGGAGTTTCACATTTATCTCATGTAAAGAACATGATCTGTGACCAACAGGTTCATTTGAGGTCCACAAAATGCAGGTCAGACGGAACTAACCATACTACTTTTATGAGTCAAGAGTCAAGAGAACAGATCAATATTGATTATGTGTATTAATAACAGCCCACTAATCTTTACATAATAAACTAAGGAGGATTTACTCCAGACCTCCTGCAGAGGCCACACAGCATCAGGGCTCGGAGCCTATCACACAGCGAGTGAGCAGAACCAGGAGCTGATTGGCTGCATCAACAGACTCTGAGCGTCTGCTGCTAAGGTTGAAGGAGGGAGCGAGAGAGTGACGGGCCGGGAATCCGCTGCATGTGTGTGTGTGTGTGTGTGTGTGGGGGAGAAGGACGCAGCAGAGAAGGAGGCAGAGATAAAGTTTTGGTGGAGTGAGCGTGTGTTGGCAGATAAGAGTTTAGCCTTAATTAAAGGAGCAGAATGAGCTTAAAGGGACGTTTTCTAATTAATCCCCTTCTCAAATCCCAGGAAAAGAGCAGCAGAGCACAGTGACGGCTGATCGCTGCTGGTTCCATTTCACGGCTTCGCTTGTTTTGCTATTTTGCTTCACACTGTGTTATGAGCTTTATTTTCGTCGCTGTCTGTGCTGAACTCACAATGAACCCGATGCGCCTGTGGACTTCAATTCAGAAAGATTCGTCACACATTTCTGCAGTTCCAGCACAAGTCCAGGAATTAAATAGGTCAGTTCTGGATATTTCATCAACTAAAGGATCAAATATACATGAACAAAAAACAAACCAGGGGAATATGACAGATTACACACTAGACCTTCTGTGAAGGGAGACACAGTCATTTCGTTCTTCCATCAAACCTACAATGTTAATGTTGCATCAGTTTAAAGAAAAATAGTTTATTTGTTATACTTTATTATATAAAACATTGAAATGTTTCCTGTTTTTTAGGATAATAAAGAAGCCTAAAAGTGATATGAAAAACTAGTTCGACCCAGAATCTGAATCTGTTTTTCAGAGCCTGTGCTTCTCTGTGTCTGCAGAGTCTCGTGAGCAGGCAGCTGCTGTGGGTCCACGTAGGTGTTCCTTCCTTCCCTGTGTGCAGGTCAAACAGGTTGAGCCACAGTAGCTGCTGCTACAGCCTTGTTTGGGAGGATTCGAGGAGGAAACGCTTTGCGCTGACTCTCGCTGCACACGCCCTTTCCTATTGTTCTGCTGCAGCTGCACAGTCACGGAGATGCTGCACAACCACGTCTGGTTTGATGAGTCACATGTCAGCACAGAGGTTTTTACCAAATACAGTCATGGATGCTGCTGGAAATCATATGACTGTATAACTGTGTTTCCTCTTTGATCACCCACACTGGTGCGTTGTGTAACAAACGAGACTTTTAGTCAAGTGTGATTTTATCTATAGGTTTCATGGATGTTTGAATTATCGAGATTAAACTGTAAATATTCACAATGTGAAGTGTTTAAAGACCTGTAACAGCTAATTATTATTATTAATGTATTTGATTTTAAAATAAAACTCCCTCTGAACATAGGTCCAGTGTGAATCAATGCACCACAGCAGCTCTGTCAATAGTTCCACTATTCCAAGGCTTTTATTTTGACGTTGAAGTTGTCAGAAAGGTTAGAATTCTTCTTTAGGTTTGTTATTGAGGCCACAGTGGGAGCTGCCGCTGCACAGGTGTACCTAATAAAGTGGTTTCAGGTAGCAGGTGTAAAATAACACAGTGCTGATAAAATCCAGAAATCTGAGACTGTTTTGTTCAACAACATTTATTAGCAAATGTAAAAAAGTCGTACAGTAAACATGTCGTTTGTCAAGGTCAGACAACAGACAGATGAACAACAGAACATTGGATGACTAGTGGAGCAGGTACTGGTATAAATAAACCCATGAGAAGAAGAAGTTTACTTTGGTCCAAAGAAGTCGACCACGCCGTTGCCTTTGCGACCGTCAAAGAAGAAGAAGTTGCGATGAGGAGCGTCTCTTTGGGACAGAGCCTGGGACGACAACAGGAAGAGAGTGAAGGTCACCGAGACGTCTGCGCTCAAGGAACGAACCCTAACACAGCTGGAAGTACGTTTCCAGCAGCGGGTCCATGAGGTGAGCTCCGCTTTGTGTGCAGTGAAGTCAGTCGCATTCACCGGCGAGACATCGTGGCCAGTTGCAGCGTGTTTCATCACCGTCGCCATAGAAACGGCAGGCTGGTCCGGTGCCAGCGCAGCCTCTCCTCCCTCCTCTAACCCTGACCTGAACTGTGCTTGACCTCAGCCTGGGGTCAGCGTGCACCGCACCCAGCAGGTGTCCTGCCGGCGGTGCTGCATCAGATCATGCACAATATCGGTTGGCTGCTTCGCTGTGTTGGACTGGGTGCATTCAATAATAACATGAATCTATCAGTGAGACGAATCTTAATGACTGTAACCACAACAACTGATGATCAAGAATCTAAATAGAATTTAGCTTTAACTATCGTTCAGTAGTTTGTCTTAGATTTTCGCAGCAAACGGAAGCACATAAGACCGATGAGAAGCGTCACACGTTCCGAAATACTCAAATTTAAAAATAACACAAGGTCAGGCAGAGGTCAACCAACGACGCACAGCTCACAGCATCCACACAACCAGCTCTGATGTTTCCACCCATGGACTCAACTTGACGTAACGTGTTCTGAACGTTCGGATCCACGGTCCGAGCGGTGACTCGCTCCCACATCATTTGTGTTCTGAACTGAACTGACTGCAAACCTCCACAGATCAGAGCTGCTGTATAAACCATTGGTAAAGCGTCGTCACCAGCAGCAAACGTGTTGGTCTATGTTAATGTATGAACGCTGTCCTTTCACTACAACATATCGCCAAGATCAGCTGGGCTGTAAACAATGCACTGTACATGCACAGCGTTTAGTGTTCAGTCATATGTTTTCCAACAAACGCTTCCATTGTCCTCTTATGCTGCAATATCAATGAGTTTATTATGTTGTTGAGCGGCAGGACAGTAGAAGTGACTGCTTCTATTAAGCGTCACACTGGGCTGTGCTGTGGTCACACTGAAAATCTCTTGTGAACCAAGCAGAGCTGCTGCTGGTTGTCTGTGTGTGATGCAGAAACCAGCTGAGAGGCCACCTGTCAGCTGACTGGCTCCCTCGCACACAACACTAGCGTCATTCATTCGCTGCAGCACAGTGAGATAGATGCATGGGAGAGGACACCACCATCCAAACGAGGCCGTTTGTCCCCGTATTAATGTGCAAGCTGCTCACCTTGACGACTTCCTGTCCCAGAACTCCTCCCACTACGGCGCAGACTGGAGACATCTCAGAGAAGCAGTAGCTGATAACAAGAAAACACACCAGTCACCAACAACACCACACTCATCTGGTCTCCAAACACCAGCCCATGTGATGGGATGCACAGGAAGCGGGAGCTGGTCTTCATGTTTGCAGAACACAGGTCAGGGGCCCCAGGATGAAGCTATGAACCAGGAGACGCGTGAAGACGCTCACCTGATGAAGTCGTCACTGAGGAGGTCACTGTTCACCGCCAGGGCCTCGAGGACGTCGTCACGGATCTGCCTCAGCAGCTCACTGTCCTCTGCAAAGGACTGGGGGTCGGGGTCGCGACCCTTGTCGGTACGAAATTTTAACAAAACTGGAAGACGCAGAGAAGACAGAGGAAGCCGGAAGCAAAGTGAGTAACGACAGTTACGGGCTGGAAATAAGTGTACAACTAAAGCAATTTTTTCCATATAATCTATTGTCATTTCTAATTTGAAGTGAATTATCATCTTATGGAAAGACAGCATGTCATCTTCACTGCTGTTTCCTTTTGAAACAAGATAAGATCTGTGGTTGCACCATCAACCATTTCATCCGATTAGGCCCACGCTCCCCCACATCAAATTAAGACTCACACCTGCGCGTGTGCAGCAACGAAATATTAAGGTGGAAAAATAGTCTCCTGCTTCTAAGTGTCAGATTCAGGACTGTAAAAAATTAAAAATCAGAAGCGTGCACTTGGTTTGATCGTGAGCAATATTTCAAAGAGTAACCGACTTCTCCAACTGCACCGCACTGGAGCAAACATCAACACTCCGCCCCCGTGTTTCCTGTTCGTCCATTAACTCAAACCACAAGCAGGAAGTCCTCCCACGGCCATTTCCACCAGCGCACGCGCATGTGCACGCGAGCACGCACACACACACACACACACACACACACACACACACACACACACACACACACACACACACACACACACACACACACACACACACACACACACACACACGACAGCTCTGCCCTTTGTCAGTAGAAGGTTGAGAAGTGGCATCAATGGCATCAGGCTGAAATCAAACCGAGTTTCATCACAGCACAATGATGTGAACATGGAACAGTGACAGTGACAGTATCTCTACACTGCATCACTGCTTCAGAGCTGAGAGGAAATATTCAAGGAGGCAGAACCGGAACATGAAGGTGGAAGGCAGCACATCATGTCTGGACACAACGACTAACGACGTCCAAGCAAACACTCATCTCATAGATACAGATACATCACACGCTGTTCCTAGTGAGACAGGAAGCAGTTGTAACAGAGGAAGAGCCACTTCCTCATCGGTCGGCCCAAAACAACAACCACCAGCTCCAATAATAGCAACAGCAGCATGAGCTCCAGTATCTCCTTCAGTGAGACTAGAACGAACACACCCGTTCCTGACAGGAAGCTTAAACCGAGGCTCGCGTCCAAACAGGGTCACACCACACATGCACCATGAGTTCAGTTACATCAGCGCACCTGACCAGCACCGGTCCATCAGTCCACACACTGCGTGTCACTGTGCTGCTGTTTGGAGCTGGTCGGTCCAAATCCACTGGTGGGTTTGTTGTTTCTAGAACACGTCAAGGTTTAAATATATAACGGTCCAAAGACAGTGCAGGCACGGGCTGAGCGGGTCGGGTCGGGCTGAGCCTGCTCTGCTGGATCGTAGCTTCATCCAGCTGATTGTCAGCATGACTTCAGTCACCTTTTAAGCTGCAGCTTCTTCATTTGTGGTTTAAGCATCCAGATTTATAAACGGGAACTCTGTTCAAATATGGCTGAGGCACCAGTGTAATATTTTGAGGCTTTTGTTTTATAGCTGTATTACAGCACACAATGCTCTTGAAACATTCATTTTCATTACTTCACTACTTAGTTGATGCACTTTGACAAAAACCCCAGTTTCACTTCTACTGTTTCTTTTCTTTTGCAGATTGGAAAGACTTTCTCCACTGGATCATTTTATAACTAACTTCAGAACTGCACTGTTTGGTTGCACATCTTTGAGTCTCCCACATTGGGAGGCTCACGTTTTTAAAAAGTTGCACTTCAATATTTCCAAACTGCAGCCCATAATAATTTGAGAGTCACTTCCTGTGCTTACACGCTGGCTGTCTTGCGGTGTAGGTGTCGTGCTGTTCTCTGTTCTGCGCAGTGCACATGACTGGCCATGGACAGCCTGTGATGGAAACTCGCACAACGTTGGGGACGGTGCAGGTGACAGGAGGCACCATAACAACGCTAATGAGAAGGTCGTCGCTCACCGAAAACAGGAAGCCTTTTGTTAATGGATGAGAAGGTTCCTTTGGACGGACGGCGCCCAGCGTTCCACGGCTCGTGTGATTATTCATGTGGAACAGTTGTGTAGCTCCCGACCCGGCCTTCTTTAAGACCACCGCTCGTCTTGGTGGAACCTGACATTTAACTCTTCACCGTTCGCTCTGTCATGACATTTAACAAACTTCATGGACTGACTTTCCGTGCACGTGTTCGCTGGCTAGACTGGAGTCAGTCGCTTTGCATGTTGATGGTATGTGTTTCAGTCTCGCCGATGGGCTCCTACGCGTTTCAGTTTCAAATTTCTAGACTTTTTTAGAAGTCTCAGGATTCTTTGTGACATTTCATCAATTCCCTGCAGGAAACGTCTGCTTGTGTCCCACCTCCTACACAGAAGTGTCTCAAGTCAAACACCATCATCAGCCCTCCAACAGCCACGTCTTTGCCTCATACAAACGCCCGTCTGGGATTTTTCGTCTAAATGAAATTATAACAGCAAAATAAATACTATTAAATTTAGTGAAGATGTTACCGTGAAGCAGGAAGTAATCCACAGGCGTGCGCTTCAGACTGGCTTTGGCCTGGTCACTGGTCCAGTCCACCTCCAGAGCCTCCTTCAGAGAGCAGAAAGCCACCGTCTGTTGGTTGGAGATTAAAGCAGGAGTAGATTTATTTACCTGACTACGTTTAAGACAGATGTGAAGCAAATTCAGGCAATATTTTGAGTAGATTTTGTGACCTTTGTCAATAACTTAAAGTTAAAAGAGTTAAACAAAACTGAAACGGCACTGAAGAAAGCGCATTTTCTTTGGGCTTTAAAGAAAAACAAAAAAAAACAGATTCACAAATTGTAATTTTCTCTTATCTTTTTAGTAGATTAAGTCCAGCCTCTGCTTATGGGCCAGACGGGGGACATGCATGGTGACGGCTCCTCGGGCTGTGAAGGACCTACCTTCTTCACCATGGTGGTCTCATTGGGGTCCACTTTGGCTTTCTTCACTTCTGGCCCATCGTTGGCTTCTCCACTGGGTTTCACTACTTTGGGTTTCTCCCTGAAACCAGTAAAACATCAAACGTCAACCCAAGCGTCGTCAGTGCCATTCAGTTTTGCTGCAGTTGGAAAAGCAGCAGAAACTACAGGAAGAACAGAAAGTCTAGGTTCTAGTTCATTCAATCCCTATTCTGTCTCTTTGATTGAACTTTGTTCTGTGCATTCATTATTTTTGCTTTAGGAACGTAACGCTGAGACATGCTAAAAGCACAGAACCCGTGAGGCTTCACGGCTTCCTGCCTGCGAGGCTGCAGATCTGTGTGTGTGACACTGTTTAAACCAGCACTGATGTGAGAAGCCATCTCTCCAGATAAAACTTCAACACATGAATTTGTCAGCCACACTCACTCAACGTAGTTGTGCTCCTGGCCGAGGTTGCAGAACATGTAACCATAGTAACCGTAGACATCCCCACAGAAGACCTTGATGCTGCGCTGAGAACAGAGCTGGTCGACCCGAACCATCAGATCCCGGGAGCAGCCTGTCAGACACACCTGAGGGAGGAAGAACAGTCACAGGCTTGGTTGCTTTTATGCATCCTCTTCATTTAACCTGGTAAAATCTAAATTAAAAGCAGCTTCGAAGAAAAGATCAGGCAACTATTGATGAAGCCCTAAATAAGCCAGGAATAATACTAAAATGTCCTAAGGTTTCAGACTGCAAATTCGCCCGTGAGACATCCGAAGAAGTCCAAGTCCATTCTGTAGGCTGGAAACAGACTGCAGATTTGTTCCCAAAGCATTGAAGCCATCACATAACGTATCTCACTACAGTACAATTCCAGCTCCAGCATAAACTAAACAGTTTCAGCTCAACAAAACTGAGTGAAAGCAAAATAATGGTGGACTAGACAGGTTTACGTCATAAAGTGGCTACAGAGTTAATTTACTGTGACAAGTCCATGTAATCAGGAACCAGAAGTGGAAGTGCTGCTTTAATTTAATGAAGAACCTGAAGCTCATATGACTTGTGAGACTAAAGAAAGGCTGTTGCTTCCTGTTCTGCACGTTAGCCTGGTTGTCAGTGCATGGGGACACATTCTCTTTCCATTTCTATCACCTGGGACTCGTCTAGAAACTCACATAGGTTCTGCTACATTGTATTTGCAGCTTCAGTTATTTAGTTTGTGTTTCTTCCAGTAAACTGGGCTCAGTGCAAAGATTAACTGAAGGCGTGGTGCAACGGTCCAGGCTGTTTGTGGGCCACGTGTGTGCGGCGTGTGTGAGAGTTCCACGGGCAGAATGGCTTCCACCCACCGTCCACACACCGTCCACACACCGTCCACCCACCGTCCACGCACACGCACACGCATACGCACACGCACACGCACACGCACACGCACACGACTTGCAGAAAAACAAAGTGACAGTCGCTGGTCAGCAGCCAGATGAACTGAGACACAGCGTTTCCAGCACATCAGGGTGAGCTGCTGTTTGCTGTAAACACTGGTCCAAGGGCTGGGTCCACCTTATCCTGCTGACCTAGTCCAGTACACCCAAAGCAGCCTCAGCTCCCTGATAAGGCTGATACTGCAACAGGCACCATCTTAAGAACATATGCAGACTCAGTCGCTCTCTTCAGTATTAATGTTTATTTTTCATACAAAGTGCAAAAAAGAGGAAGTACGAAACATCAGCCTTGAACTTCACCTTTTTCCTACCTAGAAATAATTTGCAAACATTTGTATCAATGTAACGTGTGATTAAACCACAAGAAAGTGGAGAGAACCAGGGAAACTGGTGTGGAAACAATTATCACTAATTCCATCATGACCCAACAGATCAATAAATCTCACAGGCTTTGATTCCTACACAAATACTGAATGAGATGTTTCCAGCTCCTTCAGATGTGTAACTTCAAATCCATCAGCTATTGACTTTACGTGCATTTTTCGGTTCCTTCCTGCAACAGAGTCAAATGAATAATTGAAACAAACATGTTTCCTCGTCAGCTGCACTCTGCAAGTACCCAGATGGACCGTGTGTGTGTTTCTACTGTATTAAAGCCATCAGTCAGTAATTAGGCCTCGTACCAACCGCTCTACTTTAATCACCCTCCATCTTCCTGCTGAGCTTCACACAGATACATCCGTGGAAGCAGATAAAAGCGAGGATCCACAGCAGAAGCAGGGGGTGGAGAGCGACGCAGAAAGCCCCACTCTGCTCTTTAATTCTTATTTTATCTCCAGCTTTTCAAATTGTGTTGCATTCTTCTCTCTGAACCCTTTTATCGTCTCCACGCTGTCCTACTAACGTTCATCTCTTTCCGTCCTTGCTTCTCTTCATCATCCCTCCCTCATCGCTCCTCCTCCTTCCTGACCCTCAGTTAGTTCCCCCAGAGGGAGGAAGACTGTCGGCAATTCAGACAACAGAAGGAAAAAGAATCTGTGTTGTTTCTCTGATGTATGTGGAAATGAGTGCTAAATGCTGAGGCAACTGTCACTGTGTTAACAAATTAAAACCAACCTTCAACTCACTACTGTTACTGTTCATTCAAAACAGGGCCAATGAAAACATGCAACTTTGTCCCAATTCTTTACAACAATATTATAATTAACCAGAATAACAAGCTTTTTGTCACATAATTCTATTAAGCTGGAACAATGTTGTTTTTCACACTGTGCATCTGAGAGGAACATTTCTTATTAATACACAAGATGTCATGGTCAGCTGTGTACCTGCATTTTAAATTCCCCTATAAACACGTACAATCACATTGGACACATTGCCAGCGGAACTACCTCCACATTGAAGCAGGGAAAACCAAGTAGCTGGTGGTAGACTTTCGCCGGCACACAGACTCTGCACTAACACCGGTGAACATCCAGGGAAGGGACATTGAGAGAGTGGACTCTTACAAGTACTTGGGTGTTCACCTCAACAATAAACTGGACTGGTCACGCAACACAGACGCACTGTATAGAAAAGGACAGAGCAGACTCTACCTGCTGAGGAGACTGAGGTCTTTTGAAGTCCAGGGACCACTCCTAAAGACCTTCTATGACTCTGTTGTGGCATCAGCCATCTTTTATTGGAGTGGTCTGCTGGTGCAGCAGCATCTCAGCAGCAGACAGGAAGCGACTGGAGAAGCTGTTCAGGAAGGCCAGCTCCGTTCTGGGGCGGCTTCTTGATTCAGTGCAGGAGGTGGGAGAAAGGAGGATGGTAGCTAAGCTATCATCCATGATGGAGAACGATGCCCACCCCCTGTATGAAACGGTGTCATCACTATGCAGCTCCAACTTTTACTTTTACCTTGTGCAATATCCGATCAATCCATGGTGGAATCACCCATCACCTCAGTGTGGATGTGTGTATATATATAGAGGATACATTTTTAATTTTACTTAAATTGTACATAATTTGACTCTGCTCTTGTTTTGTACTGCTGCTGCAACATGGAAATTTCCCCATTGTGGGACAAATAAAGGTCTATCTTATCTTTTATCTTATCTTAGAATCATTCTCCATCCACAGCACTCTTTCATACAGTATAGTATGAGCTACAGGCGACATCTACTGTTTAGACCGAGTGACACAGGCTGAACGCTAACATTATTTTGAGGTATTCCAGCACAAACTAAGCTGTAAGTGCTTACAGGCTGATCTGGACCGCAGTGATTCGAAACTTGACAGCTATTAACAAGAGATTCAAATATAAAAACAAGACATCCAATGTGTTTTAGCATCTAATGAAAGGGAAACACTATTGTCTGAGGGTTCATCTTTTCTCCAGATGTTACGAGTGTAACATCTGGAGAAAAAAAAACATTTTACTGTTCTTGGACACAGCTGTATTTCAGTTAAACAGTTCAACTTGGACTTGGTTACATTTTCATTTTACTCACTGCATCAAATTGCAAAAAGAAGTCGTCAGGTTTGTCTTCAATTTTGTCAGGGTCTGCGTGGACCTCCACCATTGGATTGAGGTTCTGTGCGCGCTCCAGAGAGGCTGCAGCACGATTCTGACCCTGGGCCGTCACAGGGACCAGAAACTGAGCTCGACATGACTCCACTGACACCTAGTGGACGCAGATGAAGGAAAGGCCATTAGGGTGAAGAGTGTACTGTGAACACCACATAATCATGAGGTTTTCTAACTTTTCATTTTTGAGCTCTGAATAAACCACCCTGGAGATCAGGTAGCAGTTCGAATCCATTTCTAAATCTTACAGTAAACCCAACGGTGGAGCATGTAGTGACAAGAGATATACACATCTGTGTGTGTAGGGTGTGAGCCTATTTACCTGTTCATGATCCAGCAAAGTGAGGCCTTTAACTCCTGCCAGGATCAAGTTCTTGGCCACTTCTGCCCCCAGACCACCTAAACCTACCAGCAGCACACGGGACCCTCGCAATCTGTAGAAAGCATTTCAGACTGACTCAATACATGAATACGTTACATTTTGATTATTGCATTCGTTACTGTGGTCATTTAAATATATTATGTTTATAACAGTCAGGAAATGGATATTATTTCTGACTGTTTAATTATTACTTACAGAGTAACACAGGGAGCTACAGTTGTAACAAAATTTAAGAAAGTATTGGTCTTTAGTAAATTTCTGGTCTACTTTCGTGGATTGGCAGAATCTCCAGCGACGTACTTTCATAGACTTTCACTTCAATATAAGGTGTCCCAATGCCATTCATTGTGTATGTTGATCTATAAACAAAATTCAAACGTCCCTGACATCAATACACTTAAAGATTATTCCTAGCAACATGTATTCAAGCAAATACTAAAATCATCCTGATTAAGCTCGCAATCGTTCCAATTTAAACACTTGAAAACCAGCGCAGCAGAAGCGCGACGGCTCAAAGCGTCCATTGCGCCGCTAGCCCTGCAGGCTAACTGAGCTAGCTAACCCACCGTTTTTGTGCATCCAACCCCCACAATCGAATCTGGCGATCGTACTGTGCCGCCTCCTCTTCGCTGATGACCGCGTCCTCCTTTTCGATCATATCGATCATTTTAGGTTACCCGTAAGATGAAGGATTTGGAGTAAAATTGCCTTTTTATGTCGCTGCAAATATAGTTGTTTCAAACGCTGAGTCGGGCTGAATGGACGCTGGATGATGACGTCACGTAAAAAACAAAAAAGAATTCCATTTTAAATATCATCGTTTTTCATTGTTCATTAATTATTTTTAAAAGTATAGTCCTTTAAAATTTGATATTTATGATCTTTTATTTATTGGCATTAATCTTGATCCTTTTAATGTATTTGATATAATTAAAATCCTAAAATCATAATTTTTCCTTTTGTTGGGTTTTCTCTCAAGGATCTCTTCATTAATCACTGCAAAATTACTTTAAAATTATATACGTTTTGCCATTACCTGTAGGTTAGAAAACAATTTGAACGTAATAATACAGTGGGTTTTGTTCCCTCGGTGTAGACTGTTACTTTTTAGAAACGTCTTAGTTAAAGTGGTTATATTTACTTAATATAGCTCTATAGCTTACACAGACGAACAAAGTGGGAGAATATATCTAAGTGCATTGTAGTACTTTCAAAATGATTGGGTGCAATTGTACATTCATCTGTACTAACAGGATCGGCTTTGAAATAAACTCTTGCACCTAATCAACAGGCATAAATAAAGCATATAAAACACTAGCAAATGAACATCACACTATTATGAACCACTAACATAATTTTGGTTGCCATATGTGATGTATTGCCAAAAAGTTATTTGTTTTTGTTTATTTTTAAGAAAAATCCAAACTGCTGCTCATTCATCTTAAATTATTTTGGCAAATTGAACTTAAATGACTATTACTATACTATTACTATATTATAAATATTATAATTAGTAACGAGCGAAATTAAACGTATTATACAAAATATTATATATAGCATTGAAAATCATTATGTAATATCAACAGTAATATATTTTATGTTGTTTGCACATTATTGACTATTAGTAATTTCTAATATAGTATATTGTCAACAATATTCAAAAATATTCAAAAATATTTAGGCTGCAACACCTGCAAGTCAAACTCGGCGGCTAACTAACACTGTGCAAATTCAATCGGTAATTTCCGTCTAGGACAGCCATTCGTCATGATGTCATCCTCGGAGAAACCCGCCCCCGATCTTTTCGGAGAAGACGGTCAGCCATTTTAGGCTTATCAGTCGTCATTTCACATCGCTACAGTAGGACGGAGAACGTCAGGACTCAATTTCATCATATTTCTCTTACAACTGTAGTGGAGAATTACCTACAATGAACTGAAACTCTTCATAAACTCAAAAACAAGTAGATCCTAGTGAAGTGACGCATAAGCCAGTTTCGACTTGTAATTTTTTTGCACCTCAATGTAGCTAGAGGAAATGGCTGTGGAAAGCATGACTGTCCATCCAAACTCCCCAACCAACCACGAACACAACAGTCTTCTGACTGACGAAAGGTCGAGTAATTCTACAATCATATTTAAATGAAATTATTTATTTGTCCTGTGCTTTTACACAAAAAGCCCGGGTTTCTTTTTTGTTTTTTCTGTCAGAGGGATTAAACTCGCCTTTTCTGGAAAACGAGTACAGAGGTAAAGAACGTCAACTGGGAGGCCACAAAGCACCTGGGAGAACGTTATTCCCTGGGTTTATTATGTTCTCACAATCAGCGATCAGTCGACTCAACTCCGCTTGTGAGGGGGAAAAAAGACGAGCTCGAGCGAGACGGCCACACTGTCAGCGCCATGTTCACTTCAACGTTTATAAAGCATCGGTTAATTAGCTACCTGTCCATTGTCTAGGGCCGCGGACTAACTAATTAAGGTTATTGTAACTAAGTGTGTGTGCTGTGATGATAATTGTACTGTCGTAGGCGAAAATATCCAAATGGTTGTTTTTGCTAGCCGTGGGCCTATTTTCCGGCTAACCTAGCTGCCTTAGCTTGATAGCTAACATTAGCAACGCCGTTGCCAACGGAAAGATAGGTTGGGCTAACGGCTAAAGTTAATGGTAACGTTTGTTTGAGATTCATTGGTGCTTCGCTTTTATGCGTCGTCCAGTAAACACGTTCCGGAGTCGTTAGACGTCGTTTATTAACCGTTCAGCTGTGGCGTTACTCGTCTAGTTAGCGTAAACCTTGGAGGCTAGGCTAACGTTAGCTCTGCGCACTTCGAAATCAAATCCCAGTCGCCGTGTTTTTGCCCAAACAGAATTTGTATGGAAACGGGTTGTGCTTGTGATCCCTTTCATTTAATGCGCCTTTCGTCCCCTCTTACACGCTGATTATGTTCCAAATCTCTATCTTAATCGACTAATACGTTTCTTCTACTTGTTGTTCTTCCATATTTGTTAACGGATCTTTTAATCACAGCCGTGTCCTCACTGACTCGTCCCAGACCCCACAAAAGTTCCCTAAAGTGTGTAAAACGTCTGCAAAGCATCCCGAAGTGTTTCAAAACATAAAGTTCCCTTTTCCCAGTTGCCCCCCCTTCAGTCCCACAAACCCCACTAGTGACCCTTAAAGCTTAGGGTGCAAGGTTGTTCATGGTTTTCAGTGCAAAATATGGAGAAAGCCTGTCACAGTAAGTACTCCCCATTTTAATCATGGCCCTTGGCTTATGGCAGTAAGTTATGGAGTCGTCCACTGAGCTAATATTGTACCAGAATGCATGGTAAACCCTCAAAGTCAATTTAGAGACATATTCTTCTTTGCTAGTAAGGTTCATTGTGTGGTTGTACCCGTTGGTAAAGTGGAAATCTGGATGGCGACGACTGCCCAGATGTGGACTTCACTGCATTTGTTGCTAGCTGCTCATATGTGTAATAATAATTTAGACAGTCATTAGGTAAATGTGCTGTTTTTCCTCCTTGCCTGACCTGCTCATAGACGTTAAGGTGGGCTTTCTGTTTAACTGGTGCTTTGGTGGCAGCAGGTGACCTGTGGTATGTAGTATCTCACCAGGCTAGAGTGGCCAGACGCTTATACCCACAGTGGATCCCAGTCACTACATATTCACAACCACCTGCCTCTATTATACAGCCAGATTCTTGTGCTACCATAAACAGACATAGTCTGTCAGGGGGTTTCTTGCCAGCTTTATTCCAGTAGCCGACAGACTGAGTAGTGGTACTTCTGCAGTAGGGTAGTGGTGATGGCAGCTACAGGGTCAAGAACCTGTGCTGGAGGTGGTAGTATCTGATGCTGTGCTGCTTTATTGCTCCACTGTCGGACAAAAACACAAGCAGAATTCCTTTCCATAGACTGGTCAAACAGACTGGTAATATTTATTGTTTTTGTTCAAAATTCCTTTGGACTAAATGTGAATATAAAGACACATTTGCAAGTGTTTTATTTCTGGGTTATGCTTTGGTTTGCTGCAAAACAAGTTTGTGTTTGTTGAGCAACCCCAGGTTTTCTACCAAAAGACACAATTGACTGCTAAAAATCTAACACTCCTCATCATTATCCTCATCCTCATTATAATAACTGGTCGAAAAAATGTTCTGACGGAAAAGTAAGACTCAGCATGTCTTTAGCATTTATGTCATCTTTATTTAAGGGCCTCTGGCACGGCATCCATACACTTATCAAATGTAGTGATTTGGCCAGTTTAGCTTATCTTCTGATAATACGCATTAGTGTACCTGGCTTTTGTTTAGGATGGAATGGGCTGATGACTTGCATTTACTTGTAGCGTTGTTTTGGAATCGATCATGAGTGACTTGCTTTGCAGACAAAGAGAGACTAAGCCCAGACTCTTATGCCTGAAGGTTGTCACGAGAGGAAGCTTGAGTGCTGAGGTTGTGGTGCAGTGCATACATACTGCAGCTGACAGTGTGGCTTAAAGCAGGTCATGTAGCTGCTCTGTCAGTTACTCCAGTCCCATCAGTGAATAAGTGGAGCTCCGTTCACATCACCTCAACCCCAGGTCTCACTCCCAGCATCCTACAGACTGTACCTGTCAGCCTACTTTGGGTGTGGACCTCTGTTGAGGCAGGAACTAATTACTTGAACAGGACAAGTTAGATGCAACTGTACTGGCAGCTGTTTTAGCCTATGCCACAAGTGAAACCATGTCCCTGCCAGTTCGAATGGAAAACACTGGATGGTGATGGAACACCATGCTATGCTCTGTAGGTGGTTGTGGTCTAGTTCTTGGCTAATGTAAAGAATCCAGTAGAGGCTTTCTGATTACAGTTACCTCTTGATCTCACAAACACAGATGCAATTAAAATTAGACTGATGTCACCATTTTATAATTTAAACAAAATACATGTATCAAATCTTGTTTCCTTTCACTGTGCCGCCCTTCCTTCATAAACTCTTCACAAATTAGTCGACCCCTCCCCAAGCCACCACCCCCACAAAAGAGACCTGCATGTGATCCATGTCAATTAGCTTTGCGTGGTTTTGCTCACATTGCCTCATGTGAGGGTCCGGCCCTTGTAGCTAACCACATGCTGGCATCAGTAATGTGCTGTCTCACAACTTTGCTTTTTGTTTTTTTTTTGTTTTTTTATAAACTTGAACCTTACTAAAGTTTTCCATGTTGAATGTGAGGTCTGGCGTTGTGAAAATGGGGAACTGAAGTGGTCCTTGCCAAGATTTTCAATACAGTCACAGATCTGTAACTTCCATTTATGTGAACTGTTTCTATATACAGGCCAGAGGATGGAGAACTGGAAGAGGGCGAGTTGGAAGATGATGGGGGAGAAATGGAGCAGATGGGTGGAGGTGTGTCTGCAGCAGGAGGTGGAGAAAATGGCGGCGAGGAGGCAGGCGGAGGAGGTGAAGCTGCAGGAGATGGGGCTGGAGAGAGGCCTCCTCGGAGCCGGGACCGCCATGTGAGCAGTGACTCTGATGGTGAAAGAGCCCATCGTCGCAAAAGGAAGAGGAAGAAAGAGAGGGAACGAGAAAGGGAGAAACGGAGAGCCAAGAAGAAACGCAAATCCAAACACAAAGTAATGACTTTGACATTTTCATTCCGATATCTGCACCTAACAGTCTTTATCTGAAAATAGTCTTCTCACTGTATGCCCGTCCGTTTGGCGCAGACGATAGCGCGGTGCACTTGCGGTTTGAATCTAGCTGCAGTAGTTGCACACCAGTGACCTCTGTGCGGGTCCTGAGCCCAACTAAATAGAGGGGTTGCATCAGGAGGGGCATCCATGTGAATCATTCATGTGGCGGTCCCTGACGGGATAAAGATGATAGGAATTAACTTTTTCAGTCTTCTCACTGTATGTTTTTGTTGTTTAATATCTCTAGCGTCACCCATCCTCTGATGATGACCACTCTGACTACAGCGATGACTCTGACTACAGTCCCAATGAGAAGAGGAAGTATAGAGAGTACAGTCCTCAGTACCCTCCAGCTGTAAGTGTAAAAACAACGCATTCCCACGTGTTGCATCTTATCTGTTTCCATTCACTGATTATTTTATGCTCTCTAATCTGTACTGTTGTGAGAAGTAATTTCCCCAGGGACTATTAAATGTTTTCTTGTCTTTTCTTATAGTCTCATGGAGGCTACGGTGGCTCCAAAAAGGGCTACATGAAGATGGAAAAGCAGAGCTACGGCGGCTACGATGAGTATGATGAGGACAACTATGAGGGAGAGGAGGATGAGGATGTGGGAGATGAAGATTATGATGACTTTACCAAGGAGCTCAACCAGTACCGCAAAGCCAAAGAGGGTGGAGGTGGCCGTGGTGGTCGAGGTGGGTTTATATAAGTTTGGTTAGGTCCGGGAACAAAAAAAAACACACACTATTGAAACTGTGTAATAACAACATTCTCTAAAAGTTGACCTTGAGGAAAGCTGTTAATGTGTGGTAAATTCATTAGCAGTCTTGCAGTGTTACTTGCGTCAGCATTTAATTTGCACAGTTGAATTTAAACAATGGAACTTATTTACCAAAGTCTCTCAATTCAGCGTCTGCAGTTACGGCAACTCACACACTTCATTTCTCTGTGTCCCTCCAGGGGGCAAAGGGCGTATGAAGGGCATGAGAGGCCGAGGAGGAATGAGGGGGGGGAGAAGAGGAAGGGGAGGAGGCAGAGGGAGAGGGGGGAGAGGTGGAGGAGGAAAGATGGGCGGAGACAACGATGATGGAGATGGCTACGGAGACGATATGGAGGTGAGGTTTAAAACTGAAACCCCCCCCCAGTGTTCAGTCAATCATGTAGGTGGTCTTCAGAAAAGAAGTAATCATTTTCTTAATATTGAAATAATACACATCATCTATTAGTAAATGCATTAAATCATCATCAGTGCTGTAGCGTTACTTTTACCAAGTTCTTACACCACATCATGACATTTTTAAGCTTATTTAGTCTAAATAATTGTTTAAGTTAAGTTTGTTTAAAGTTGATGCTTCTATTAACTTTGAAAAATATGTCGACATCTGTCCTTACAGTATGGGGAGGATGACTATGACAACATGGGAGATGATGATTATGATGACTACTCAAAAGAACTGAATCAGTACAAAAAGTCTAAGGGCAGAGGTGAGTGGGTGTCAGTTGTTAAGAGTTGTGTGTTTTCGCATTGATGACTGATTTGTCGTCACAGTAGTGTCTGCAGTAGCCAAGTATCCACTAACCTTACGCGTTTAATTTGTGTTTAAGGAGGTAAAGGACTCAGAGGACGAGGTCGAGGCAAAGGACCGCGGGGTATGATCAGAGGAGGAAAGGGTCGAAACCGGGGTAGAGGAAGAGGTGACATGGGAAATGATGATGACCACGGAGACATGGACAATGGGGTGAGACCTTTGTAATTGTTAAACATAAATGTCAGTGTCCACATTATGAAGGAGAGGCTGGGATCAGAATATGAAGATAAACAAATGTGCTGGTTTGTGTGTTTGTCTAGGACGGAGGTGATGGACCAGGAAGGAGGAATCACAACGATAAACACCAAGATAAGAAAGGAAAAGCCATTTGCAAGTACTACATCGAGGGTAGATGCACCTGGGTAAGATGGCACAAATGATCAAAGTTAACCCCAAGGCAAATCTCTCACCATCTGATTGATTGTGGTCTGTTTTATCTCCAGGGGGACCACTGCAACTTTAGCCATGACATTGAACTGCCCAAGAAGAAGGAGCTGTGCAAGTTCTACATAACTGGATTTTGTGCTCGTGCCAATCACTGCCCTTACATGCATGATATCCTTTACTGTTAACCACACATCAGCCTTGTGAAGTCAGGTTCTAGCATTCTATTCAAATCTCATTTTATTAAAAATGTCATCGTTATCTCTTTGCAAGTGTTTCTCCTTGACTCTGATGCCACGTGAATTCCCCTGTAAGCTGTTCCACACCACAGGTAGCTGTGTCAATGGTGACGAATGTATGTTCTCTCATGAAACTCTCAACGAAGACACTCAGGAGCTGCTCAACAAGGTAGGAACCTTTAATCATGTCAGCGATTCTTTCAACCATTTCTGTTTAGGCTTGATATTTACAGTATTTCAATGTTTATATTTAATTGGATCCAGCTTCGATAGCTGTATTGAGGTTCTGTTCTTGGGTAAGATGTAAATGGGTTTTTTAGATTCATAGTTTGTTGTTTGGTTTTCCAGATGCTGGCAGAGGATGCAGAGGCTGGAGCTGAGGATGAGAAAGAGGTGGAGGAGCTGAAGAAACAGGGAATAAACCCTCTTCCCAAACCTCCTCCTGGAGTTGGGCTCCTGCCCACACCACCTCGGCCTGTTTCTATGGACACCAATTCAGGGCCAGCAGATTTTGGCGGGCCTTTAGTGGGGGACTTTGGTGGTCTACCAGGACCTAACCAGGGGCCAGTTTCAATGAAAGGTCCTCCAGGACCAGCACCAGGGCCTGTTTCTGGCCCTGACCCATGTCCTGGTCCCCCTATCCATGGACCTGATGGAAGTATCTTTCAAGGTGGTCCTCCAATTTCAAGTGGTCCACCTCCCCATATGGGTCCCCCACCCCCTGGTGCTGTTGGTGGTGGTGCATGTGGTGCAGGGAAGAAGATCCCCTCACTGTTTGAGATTAAAGTTCAGCCGACAGGACAGCTGGCTCAAAAACTTGCTGTCAGGTAAGAAAACGGAACACAGTGAATCTTCAAAAGATGAAAAACTGTTACGTTCTTTTGCAGAAGATAATTTAAAAGAAAAATAATGCATTTATTAGTAGTATCAAAAGAAGCTGACTGGTTGGCAAGCCAGGTGTTTGCTTTGCTTAATTGTAGGCAACCATAGCACTATTTGGTTAGTTTAATTGTTTTATAAGCCAGAAACACATTATACTGGGGGAAAAAAGTACTTTTAGGAACATTTTTGTTGTGGTCTGGTTAATTAGCTACATGTGACAAATGTTATCCTTTGTTTAATTAATAATCAGCAAAACTGTTGTTTTTAGGATCAGTTGTATATTTCCTAACTCCAGCTCCACTCTTCCAACAGGAGCCAAACACCCAGCACCAATCCGGGTCAGACTACTGCACCTGGACCCCAGGGAGCCCCTGGTGCACCCCCTCCCCGCTTTCCTGCCCCTCCAGGCATGTTGTCCCCTGAAATGCAGAACATGGGGATGAACCAGGCCCCTCCAAACATGGGCCCTCCTATGTTGGGAGGATTTGCAGCTGGTGACGGCCCTCCACACGGGGGTACCATGCCTCAAGGTCCTCCTCAGGGAGGAGGAAACTTTTTTAATAACTTCTTCAATCAGCAGGAGGGTATGAAGATGGAGGGGGTGGTAGAAGAAGGTGAGAGTGAAGTTTAGGAACTAATTTTTGATTTAAAACTAACATCAGGTTATATTGGTGTCTTGTCAGAGATGATAGTTTCAGACAAATGACCACATTTGCCTTTCTCTAACTCAGGTGACAACTATCAGGGCTTTTCTGGCGTAGATGAGCGAGGAGGAACAGGGAAATTTGGAAATCAGTCAAGTGGTCAAGAAGGTTCTGGTAATGGTGCTTCAAGCAATCAAGGAGGGATTTCTGTGCCAGACTTCCTTCCTCCAACTCAGCGTGTCCTGTTCATGAGAATCCAACAAAAGCAACAAGAGGAAGAGGAAAGGGCTCGCAGAATGGCTGAAGGAGGAGCAGAGAAGAGTAGAGATGCTGAAGGTAGACAGATACGGGTATTTGTTTGAGTCCTTGTTGAGTGTATTTTATATTTAAATGCTATGAATTCCAACATCTATCTTTTCTAGGTGACTCAGGGAACTGGTACTCCAGTGAGGATGAGGATGGTGGTGGCAGTGTGACGTCCATCTTGAAAACTCTCCGTCAGCAGACTCAGGCTTCTCAAAAATCTGAAGGGCCCCCAAGTGACCCTCGTCTCCAAAAGGTCCCGGCTACCAGCCCATTGACTCGGCCAGCAGATCCTCGTTTGGCTCGGGACCCACGCCTGGCACGAGCTGCAGAGTCAGGCCAGGTCCCCGACTCCCACTCCATGCCCCCTGTATCCTCGTCTGGACCACCTGCAGACCCCAGGTTAGCCCGAATGGCTGTGGCTGCCTCAGCAGGAGCCGGCTCCCACTTACCTCCTGCCTCTAAACCAGAACCACCTCTGGTCTACAAGCCCCCTCCTCTTACGGCCCCCGCAGCAGATGAAGAGGAGACAGAACGTGTTCTACGGGACAAACCGGTGCCGATTCCTTTAGACCCTCTGATGGGGATGGCTCTAAGAGACCCACGCTCCCAGCTACAGCAGTTCAGTCACATCAAGAAGGATATTGTTCTGTACATGCCTGCATTTTCTAAAACCATCACCTGGTCTCCTGAAGATCTGCTTCCACTGCCTATCCCTAAACAGGATCTGCTCCCGCTCCCACCAGGCATCCCTCCTGTGTCCTCCCTCGACTCGCGCATCTCTCGCACTCAACAGCAGCATCACACATCGCTCCCTCACTCGCAGCCTCCTCCTGTACAGCCTCCTTCCTCCTTGGACCCCCCTGCCCCATCCTCCTCCTCCATCCCAGACTTTGAGCTGCTCTCACGCATTTTAAAGACTGTCAACTCCAGTCCGTCCCAGTCACACTCGCCTCCTCTTATTCCCCCTCCCGCCGCCTCTTTGGTGGGTTCACCTCCCCCCATGCCCCCTGCACCTGCAGAAAAGCCTGTCGACCCCCGTATGGCCCGGAAAGCCCCCACAGACCCCCGTCTCCAGCCACAGAAGTCAGCACTGAAACAACCGTCAGATCCAGCCCCTTCGTCTGTTCCTCCTACATCTCCAGGAGCATCCTCCAGCCCTCCGCCGCCTGCTATTGCCCCTTATGATCCCAGGCTGCTTTCCTCAGGGGTGGCAGGGCGCGGTGTGGGTACAGGAACACCAGGGGGAGCTAGTGTGCTGAGCAACATCAGCCTTTATGATCCTCGGACTAACAAGCCAGGCAGCCCTGGTTCTGGCAGTGGCTCTAACAATTCCCCCAATTCAGCCAGCACAGATTCCAAACTCAGTGACCCTGTTGCAGGTAAACCCAAGTCCAAGGAGCCCCTGTTCGTTCGTAAGTCTGCACTGGACCAACCAGAGCCAGAAAAAAGTGGAGAGCAAGGAACTGATCGATACAACAGCTATAACAGGCCTCGCCCCAAGCCTGCACCGTCGCCTAACTCCACAGCCCAGGGAGGGCCTGGGGCAGGCGGGGCAGCCACAGCTGCGGGGCAGGGTGCTGCTGCTGACCAGGGCCCTGCAGGCATCCACAACCTTCCTGTTTCATCCCTGTTCGGGGTGGTGAAGCAGGCGGCAAAGCCTGGTGGGACAAGCAGCCCATTTGGTGGAAACAGCCCTGCGCAGCCGGACCAGGCAGCGACGGAGCAGGACAACGCCTCGCTGAAGGACGTTTTCAAAGGCTTTGACCCCACTGCCTCACCCTTCTGCCAGTGAACCCACTCCCACACAAAAAACACACTGGAACCCTTACATGTTCAGTTATTGGCTTGTTTTAACATTTTTGGACACTGAGGAGATCAGTGATAAGGAAAGAGAAGCGCACTGAGGCAGCTGCCTGTAAAACTGGCTCAAACAAGCCTTTATGAACAGACTGATAGACAAGCACACACTCAGTGTTGTAGATTCAGATTCTATAAAAGACTCCCGGCTTTGCAGGAAGGGTTTAAAATTAAATCTATATTTTAAACAGCCGTATCGATGTATAAATAAATGTATCCTCAGTATCTCAATGCCTAATAAAACAGTTATTCTCACCACAGCATAAACACATTATTTGTTAATTTTAGTTTCACATCTTGTTTTATCATCTTTCACTTTAGTTCTAAGCTTATATTTTGTGTTAAACTGATGTGTTCTGTATCTTGGGCAGGTCAGATCAGGCAGAGTTTGGCACCAGATGGGAGTAAATGTCATTCAAAAGAGATCCAAACGAACAACAGACCTGCCTTAGCCTTAACTGACCTCGCTACACAGCATCCATCTTGTCACTAAGACTCACGTTTCCTGTAGAGATAAACTTTAATATATCTTCAGCTTAAATTGTTGAGTATTTATTTTTCTAATTTGCACAGTTAGTTTGTCAGTTTGTGTCCTAAAGGTGGTAATGGATGGTTTCTCGTCCAAGGCTCCTACAGCAGTTCATGTACTGTTTCAGGTGTAAAGCTGCTGCTCAGCTGTGAGAGGAGGTGACCTCTGACCTTTGAGTGCTGCCTCCCTAACCACTTTTACCTGTTCCTAAAAGAATAAAAGACTGTAAATGTTGAACAAGCAAACCATGAATAACGTTTCAGGACAGGTCTGATAATTAGGAATAGCATCAGTGAGACTGATGTTGAAACCACACTTCCTTTGATCAGCTTTGAGTCACTGACCCGACACATTTTAGCCTCTCGTGACATTTTAATAAAACAGTGGAAGACAAGTTTATTTTGAACTTGTATGGTGACAGAGTGACAATCAGAAACTAGATTTGGACCTTAAGTGAATGAACCCACTTCATTCAGTGCATTAAACGGTGGAAGTCACACATGAGTTGTGGCATTTGTTCCCACTCTGCCTGATAAACCCATGATGTTATTGGCACGTGTTTAAAATGCTTTTAAATGTGGTCCTTTACTTTCTCCAGCAGGTGTATCAGCTCTCAGCGTCCTCGCCGACTGTCCTGTGTATAAATGTTGATCGTTCTAATTTATTTTTTATACTGGAGTAATTATACTGTCTCCGCTGTCACTTCTGAACCCAATCATTTTACATGTGGAGTATGTGATTACCTCTAACCTCAGTGTGAAGAGGAGACAGGCTTATTTTTTTATTAGTTCTAATGACAGATTCCCTATTCGCCAGCGGAGGCTGTCGGCTGCGACGACTGTGACAGTGATTCATTTGTCTTTTCCTTTTTCCTTGGGTTTAACTGTACGTTTGTTTCTGTCCTCGCTCTGTAAATTTGACCAGAGTTTTCTAACTGTACACTGTAGGTGAGATTATCAAATTATTTAAATAAAGTTGGTACATGATCGACCAATGAGCCTGTTTGTTTGGTGTTTGTGATTTGTCAGATTGTGTTTGTGAAGCAGCTTTTCCAGCCTCGTGTTGCAGCGTGTCTTGTTTTTTATTAGGGTTAAAGTTAAAGTAGAAGCTGTGATGCTCTCGTTGACTCGGGTCATTTTTACTGTTATGGTGTAAATATGCAGCTCTAATGGGATCCGTCTGAACACAGCTCTTGGAGCCTGTTTTAAGTTGCTGACGTGTGAGGATCAGTGATTCGTCTTTCCTGTGAATTGTCTGACGTGAAGCTGCTCATGGAGCCTCGTTGCTGTCTGCTGGTCTCACATTGTTCCTTTCTGTCTGCTGTGACCTTTGGCCTCTGGGTTTGGACCAGCACCTCTGCAACCCCCGGCGGCTTTCCTGGTTGGCTGCGATCGTCCAGTCGCTTCCTGCTCCACTCCCATCCTGCAACGCAGCAGGAAGACCAGCCATTCATCCTGCACCTCAAAGGCTTCCCATCAGCGGCCGCTTCACTGGCTGTTCCTCCTTAACGT